>NW_015506314.1:268224-294118 GCF_001515645.1 Sinocyclocheilus grahami | reverse complement strand
CATGTTCATTGGATTACCAGAAAATACACAACACAGAGTTTGTGAGAAAAAAAAAAGATTAATTATTATTATTATTATTTATTCATTTTAGATGTTTACATTTGGAAAAGCTGTGCTTCCTGCATAAACCTGCACCTGTTGGTTTGGCAGTAGCTTGCTTGCCCTACACAGTTACCTTGTTTAATTTCTTAATTCAAGTTATATATATTTTGTTCTATTTGTGTTGTTATTTATAATAAGTGAAGTTTACTGTTAAGTGCACTGATGTCAGACTCATTTTGAATAATAAAGTTTATTGTAAAATTGTTAAATACCCTGCCTATGTTTGTCACATCATTATAAGTGTCTGATCACCACATTTGAGTTATCATAGCAAAAAATTTGCTTATCTATATATATTCAGTTTATGTAGACTATATACTGTATTCTATATACAGTACCAGTCAAAAGTTTGGACACACAAATGAAAAGTGTGTCCAAAGTTTTGACTATACTGTACTATAATATAGCCTACACAAAGAATATTGTCTGATATATCGGTATCGGTCTTTTTTACTCCCTAATATCGGTATCGGCATCGGCCCCCAAAAAAACATATCGGTCGGGCTCTAATCCCTAACCTGGTGTGCTTTTCAGGTTACTAGTTAGTTAAGTAACTTTAACCATCTTTGTCAGCATATTTTTCCTCAGACTGTGCCTCCGCCTTGACAGTAGTCGATCGGTTTTGGCGTTCAAGTTCATCATCAGAGTCTATAGACTCATAAAACACAAGTTCCTGTCTCACTATATAGAGCTGGCAGCTTCATTCAGAAATCTCACGATTAGTCAGAGAGCAGCAGAGCTGTTAACAGATGAAGAGCTCCACACTCAGAGTAACCGCCGACAGAGAAACACACACATATGAGTGATGGACCACTGATCACATCTGTGTGTGTGTGTGTGTGTGTGTGTGTGCGCATACATGCATGTGTTGATGGGTCTGTTAATACATCCATCAGTGAATGTTTAGAGTGTGTGTAGATGGATGGATGGATGGATGGACAGAACAACAGTTGAATGGATAGATAGATGGGATGATGGATGAGAAGATGATGGATGGATGGTTGATGGATGAAAAGAAGGATGGATGGATAGAATGATAGATGGATGGATCATGGAAAGGACGATATGATTGATGATGGATGATACAACAAAAGATGAATGGATAGATGGAACGATGGATGGATAGAAAGAAGGATAGATGAAATGATGGATGGATGGATAATGGATAGAAAGAAGGTTGGATGGACAGAACAACAGTTGAATGGATAGATAGATGGGATGATGGATGAGAAGATGATGGATGGATGGTTGATGGATGAAAAGAAGGATGGATGGATAGAATGATAGATGGATGGATCATGGAAAGGACGATATGATTGATGATGGATGATACAACAAAAGATGAATGGATAGATGGAACGATGGATGGATAGAAAGAAGGATAGATGAAATGATGGATGGATGGATATGAGTGTGTGATCTGTAATGTGGGTCACTGTGATGTTTCTGCCTGTGATCCGTCTCCCTCTGTTAACAACACTCCACACCACATCCACACTGAAGCCAATGAGTGAGTGTGTGTGTGTGTGTGTGTGTGAGAGAGAGAGTGCGAAGTGCAGTCTCAGCTTTAGGCATTTCTGCTGAATCAGTCACTATGAATCTTCACTTCTGCCTCTCACACACACACACACACTCAGGGTTTACACTTCATACAATTCAGACTGTGACACTTTTATAGGCGTTTGTGCTGCATCTGACTGAATCATTTACATTCATTCATTTAATTGATGCCTTACACAGCCTATAAATGAGGAACATCACAATATGTCATAAAAGCCAATTATATTCAACACCAGGTTGAGTAAACAACTACATATTGTTCAAAAGTTTGGGGGCTACTATTTGAAGTCTCTTCTGCTCACCAAGGCAAAACAGTGAAATATTGTTATCAAATAACAGTTGTCAAATAACTCTTTTCTGTGAATATATTGTAAAATGTAATTGATTTCTGTGATCAAAGCAGAATTTTCAGCATAATTACTCCAGTCTTCAGTGTCACATGATCTTTCAGAAATCATTCTAATATGCTGATTTGCTGCTCAAGAAACATTTATTTTTATTATCAGTGTTGAAAATTGTTGTGCTGCTTCATATTTTTGTGGAAACTGTGATGCATTTTACTTTTCAGGATTATTTGATGAATAGAAAGTTCAAAAGAACAGCATTTATTTGAAATATATCTATTTTTTGTACCAATATAAATGTATTTACTGTCACTTTTGATCAATTTAATGCTTCCTTGATGAATTAAAGTATTATTTAAGAAAAACCTTACTGATCCCAAACATTAGTGTTATATGTAAAACTAAAATCATAAAAATGTTACTTAAAAAAAACTAACATTTGATTTAGTTGCCACATCAACATTTGATGTACCAAAATAATTAAAATAGAAATAAAAATGATTGAAAACTATATAGACATAATAAAAAAATAAAATAATATATAAAAATGGCAAAAACAAAACAAAAGTAGTAAAACTTTACAATGAAAACAGAAAATATAGAAATACATTTATTAATATTAATAAAAACTACAATGCTACCAACATAACACTGGGTAGTGATGAATGTGATTACCATGGAATCTCTGCTGGTATATCAGAGATCTGATTTTATTGTATCAGAGAATCTGCTGCTCATGAAGGCCATGGACAGAGATCTGAGCGTCTGCTGTGATCTGTGATCTTACAGAGCGTCAGAACCACGCGCGGGATCTGGTGCGGAGCGCTGACCTGACGCAGTGGGACGCTCTGGTCATTCTGTCTGGAGACGGGCTGCTGTTTGAGGTGTGTGCAGGTCGCTTGTGTCCGTCTGTGTGTGTGAGAGTGTGTATGTGTGTTGGGCATTCAGCTCACGTACGTGTGTGTGTTTTAGGTAGTGAACGGTCTAATGGAGAGGCAGGATTGGGAAAAGGCCATTCAGACTCCTCTGGGAATCCTGCCCGGAGGTTCAGGAAATGCACTGGCTGCATCTGTCCATCACTACGCACGGTGAGCCGATCAGAGCAACAAGAACCGCCCACCACACCGTCTGACTGACATGTGAAGAGACCAACCCGATTTAGCTTCTTTACATGATGTTTAGAGACCAGTAAATATGAAAGCCTATATTATCACTCTGGCCAATGGCAATAAATTATGGCCAATAAGAAAATATATTATTATTATTATTATTATTTAAATGAATGAATCGAATGAAATTAATGTATTTAAATTCTATCAAATCCAATATTAAATCTCTGGCCAATACTAATAAGTTATGGCCAATGATAAAATAAAAGTGAATAATCTAATTCATTTAAAATTTAAATTTTTATGTTTTATGAAATCTGATATTAAAATTCCAATGCCAGTAAGCTATGGCAAATGATAAACAAAACACTAAAATCTTTAACAAATTATTTAATATAATTTTAGTAATTTAATTGACATTTTATGAAATTCAGTATTTAAATTCAGACCAATAAAGTTATGGCCAGTAATACAATTATGTTCTAATTTGTATATAAAATCAAATTAAAACACCAAAAAGTAAACTTTAATTTAATTTTTATTAATTATTTAATTCATTTATAAATAGTGTAATCATTTAATCTATTAATTAACATTTGATATAATTTTATTTGTATTTTTTTCATTTAATTTTAAATACATTTTCTTAATTTTGAATCAATTTACGTTAATGCACACATTTTTATTCATTTTATTATCGTCTTATTATTTGCTAGTGTTTTCAAATTTAGTTTTGAAAATAATCTGAATGTCAAGTTAAGGGAAATAAGCATCCACAGTTAAATATCCAAGACCAAAACATAACAAAAAATCTCTAATATATATTGTGCATTTCTATTGGATATCTCATTCATTTATCATTGAATGTCTTAAACAGAACTCCTATGATTTGATGCCATAAAAACTACAACGTGGTTCTTCCAGTGGACCGATATAAACTGAATAAACTCCTTGAAATGAAGTAAAGCCAGCCAATCTGACTGGAGCATGTGGTTTTCAGAAAGCATGTGTTTTCTGAATCTCTGATCTAGAGTCAGTGTTCATACAGAATAGCTCATTTGGTTTAGTAATCTCCATTAAACTCATTCTGTGCTGTTTCGTTTAGATGTTCAATTTAAACCTTGCGATGTAAGCAGTCATTACCAAGAGTCATTATTCCAGTCATTAGCGCGCGTTTCTGAGAGCTGAATCTCTGAGGGTTTAAACTCAGCATTTCTTTGAACTAAAGAATATAAGTTCGGTTCTGCTGAGAGAGAGAAAAACAAAAGAATGCATTAATGACTCACTAATGACTTGCATCCGATCAGAGAGCGGGTGTTTTCAGGTGACTAGAGCAGGCCATAACAGGTCAGTTCATGAAACACTCGAGCTCGGCGATCTCTGGAGAAAAATGCTGAGAGTCATTTCTATTCATGAAGATGAAGCAGACATTCATCAGAACTCGACTCACCCGAGAAATGATTGAACACCGGCGTAATTCAGCTCAAAATAACCGCTCACATTCAGCGTTTGGCCGTTGGACTTTTATTATTGAAACACAAGCACCTCCTACTGGCGTTAAGCGAGACTTGCTGTGCTCAAACAGTCATTTGATTAAATGAAAATTCTGCCATTAATTACTCACCCTCATGTCCTTCCAAACCCGCAGGACCTCCGTTCATCTTCAAAACACAAATTAAGATATTTTTGATGAATTCCGAGAGCTCTCTGACCTTCCCATAGACAGCAACACAACTGAAATGCTCCCAGACCCAGAAAATAGTCCATGTGACATCAGTGGCTCAACTTAAGTTCGGTAACTCAGGCAAGAAGAATCGTTGAATAAAGTCATTATTTTTGTTTTCTTTGCACACAAAAAGTATTCTGGAAGCTTCTTAAAATTCTTCTTTCTTTGCGTGAACATTTGGGCGGCGTTATGCAAACCTTCCCACATAGTGATGTAGATATGTGGGGGCGTGTTAGAATGAGCCGTTTTAGGTAGGTGTGGTTGACTCTGAACTTTTATAAAGAACATCTCTTTGGATTTGAGACTTTAGTCTTTGCAACTTTACAGATCTTCTTTTTGCACCAAGAGCTTGTAACACTCCAAAGAGAAAGGAAAAATTGAAATCGCATAATTTTTTAATTTTTGGGTGAACTATCCCTTTAACCTGAGCACATTGTTCAGTTCACCGTGAACGTTTTATTAGGACCTCAGAACGGCAGATGTGCCAGTGACAACTTTGTTAATCTGTTTTCCTGGTTTATTAATCTCAATATCAGTTATTTTTAAGCAGAGAAAAATCCAGATTCCCACCATTCGCCTGTTTGTTGAATGTTGAAAGTGCGTTGCATTATGAGCCGATTTTAGGCCTGATTTGAGCTAAAGAAGCTACAACACTGTGGGGATTTCAGTTTTCCCCCCATTCAGGTAAACAAGATCTGTACTTACACGACTAGGATATGTTGTCATGATGGCTGACATGTGAACTAACTAAATTAAAATAAAAACCCTAAAATGTCTCAAACATGCACATACCCCAGTGTAATTATACATTTAAGTACTGAGTAATACCAATTAAGGTACTGGTTAGGGTTAGGATTAGTGTTTGGTTTAGGGTTACTTGCATGTAATTATGCATAATTAACTGTTATTATAATAGTAATAACAGTTATTATAATAGTGTTATTATAATAGTGTAACATGCGCAACAAGGACACCTTAAAATAAAGTGTTACCAAATAAAGCTATACAGATTTTTTTTTTAAATCTAATAAAAATGACAAAAGCACCAAATTACTAGGACTTAAAATGAAAACTGAAAATGTAAAAACTAATGCTTATTCAAAATATTAATAGCCTATGTAGCCTACTATAATAGTACTCAAATAATACTAAAATAACACTTGTTATGGAGATGTTTTTATAAACAACTAATAATAGGCCTACAAGGTTAATTTTGCTGTTTGTAAAATGATGCATGCTTTATTTTACGGTCCTTTTAACATCATATTTGTCAATCCAGTAAGCACTAATCTCTGATTTTGGTGTTTGTGTTTGCTTGTTCTCTGCAGAGCGTCTCCGGTGTGGGGTGAAGATCTGCTGACCAGCTGTGGCTTTTTGCTCTGTAAGGGTCTGGTGTCTAAACTGGACCTGATCTCCATCCGTCTGTCATCCGGCGCTCGTCTCTTCTCCTTCCTGTCTCTGGCCTGGGGCTTCGTGGCCGACGTGGACATCGAGAGCGAGCAGTTCCGTCAGATCGGAGCGCTGCGCTTCATCCTCGGCACGCTGCTGCGCCTGGCCTCCTTACGGATCTATCAGGGAAAACTGGCCTTCCTGCCAGCCGAATCCGAGCGTGGATCGGACTCTGCAAGCTTTTCCCCCGCCGACAGCCGGCTGCCCGACCACCTGCTCGCTCCGCTGGAGCAGCCCGTCCCGCAGGACTGGACGCTGGTGGAGGAGCAGGAGTTCGTTCTGGTGCTCGCCATGTTCCAGTCACACCTGGGCGAGGATCTGCTGGCGGCTCCGGACGCCCGCGCCGACGACGGGCTCATCCACCTGTTCTACGTGACGGCGGGAATCTCGCGCGCCACGCTGCTGCGGCTCTTCCGGGCCATGCAGACCGGGACACACCTGGACTGCGGCTGCGCACACCTGGTGTACCGGCGCGCGCGAGCGCTGAGGCTGGAGCCACTGAGCACGGCGGGCATCATGACGGTAGACGGTGAGCGCGTGGAGTACGGGCCCGTTCAAGCGCAGGTGCACAAAGGAGCGGCCCGCCTCATCTCCGCGTGAACCACCAACAACCGTTTAAGGGCCAGATTAGCATTAGAGTGCAATTCTATAAAAGCGCAGATGGGTGGGGAAAACTCAGTGAGTGATTTACTAAAAATGCGCACAGTAAAGAACACAGACACAGTCAGATCATTTCCATAATGACCAGTGCAATCTACTAAGAGTTGCGCAAATTACCGCCTGCTTTAAAGGTGACATATTATGCCCCTTTTTACAATATGTAATATAAGTCTGTGGTGTCCCCAGAATGTGTCTGTGAAGTTTCAGCTCTAAGTACTCCACAGATCATTTATTATATCATTTTGAAAATGCCTGTTTTGAGTGGAAGCAGAAACACGCTGTTTTCCGGACCTGTGTCTTTAAATGCAAATGAGCTGCTGCTCCCCGCCCCCTTTTCCAGAATAGAGCTGCGCCATTACAGCTCATATCTGCTAAAAAACATCTGTTTTGGTTCTGACTATCATGTTTATCGTTTAGTTTAAACTTCTGATATACGGTTTTCTGAGAGCACACAGACAGAAAGCGGCCACCACACAGCATTTGAGTACTAAACTAAGTTCTCATTCACACACAGGTTTACGTTAAAAACACACATGAGGTACAAAAACAGTTGGTTATGTCTGTGGAGGTAAACAGCTGGGAAATAAATTGCATGTTTATTTCAGATCTGTGTGGCAGCAGCAGTAAATAAATCAATAAATCCACTGCTCTCTCGTCTCCTCTGAGGACTCTAAACAGTGTTCTGTGCTCATCTGCGCAGTCAAAGACAGGACTCTAAATAGTGTTCTGTGCTCATCTGTGCAGCCAAAGGCAGGACAGTTAGCAAGTTTTGCTCAAACTTTCGCCATGGCATTACACTGTTGTCACTTGCGAAATCAAAATGATGGTGCCATGGGTGGAAACGTGCAGATTAAGGGGCGGTAATATTATAATTAGATCCCTTTGTCACGTCACCAAGGGAGCGAAATCAGACGCGCTCTTTTTTTCAGACGCTTGCAGAAAAAGGCTTACCAAAACAAAGTTACTGGGTTAATCTTTTTCACGTTTCCTTGGTTGGTAGATGCACTGGGGGCCTGATTATAGCTCTTAAAACCTGGAAAAGTCATATTTTCATGATATGTCACCTTTAATACATGCTTTTTTGGGGCGTTAAATAATGGCGCAAATACCAGTAATTTGATGAGAGCAAACGTTGGTAGCTAAACTGCGTTGCGTGATTCATTTTGATACTCTCCTTCCATATATTTTCAGTGTCGCCAACTAATTTTCAGGGGAAGTTGCTAAAGGAAGGTCGATTTGTTGCTAAAAGTTGCTAAATGACGTTGTGATGTCATTGCGTGATGACGTCATTACGTAATCACGACGCAAAATTGTGTCACTACATCAAATCTCAGCAAAAATATATTTGATATGTTCATTTAGATTTGTTCGTAAAATAATATAAATGCATAATATGTTAAAATATAAATAACAATTTTTATATACAACATTGAACGATTTAATTTTTGAACGATTACAAGTTTTTTTATTAGCTAGTAAACTAGTAAAACTTCACATTCTGAACAATTAGAGTTTTAAGCAGTGTATTAGTAGTCAGTATGCTACACTCTAAGAAAATAAATCACCGGTTTTTACCTGCATTTTAAATGACGCATTGTATTTTGTGTTTTCGGGTTACAGGGTTACAACGGATAATGGATAATTGATAATGGATAATGTCCTGAAAAATTATTAGTACCTTTGCCATTTTTCTAGATATTTTTCTTACAGTGTACTAACTGATCAACAATCACATGTACAAGCTACTAACAAGGTGTATCATAAATGAACAATTATTATTGTTATTATCAAATCGAACAACTGCAAATAGCAATAACTTAATTCATGTGATGTATGTACTTCTAGGCATCTTTGGTTTCCTCTTTTTGTGAAATTTAGATGGAAAATGTGTGCCTTTTTATTGTTTGAGTCACTTATCAAAAGTTGCTAAAATTAGCCAAATAAAATTTTAAAATAGCTAAATTTGTTACTAGGTGCTTTTGGAAGAAAAAGTTGCTAGGGAAGTCTGAAAAGTTGCTAAATTTGTTGGCAACTAAGTTGGCAACACTGTATATTTTGCGTCTGAAAGGGAAACTCCTTCAAAAATAACTGTGTCTGCACCTTTTCAGCGCTAATTCCTCACTGCACGTCTTTAGTAAAACCTGACGGTACTATTTTAACGCCAAAAGACGGTTTGCGCTGGCGCAAGCTGTTAGTAAAACTGGCCCTTAAACTGGAAATATTTTACCTGAAGCAACACGGAACCGCACAACCCTGACTGGCTGCCGTTAAACTTGAATTTAATGTTCCTTTGTTTGTTTTATTGAGGAATTGTAACTTTGAGTGAATCTCACGAAACCAGGTGTCCGGGTCATAGCCTATTTCACCCCAAAATCAGAAGACAAAACAGGAAATTATATACGTAGTTTATGGTTACAAGATTGACTGTTTTTACATTGGCAGTGTTTCCCTGACATAAATTTGCATAATTTAAATACAAACATAAAAAAATTGCAAATTTATGTTTTTAAAAAAATAATTATTTTCTAAGATTTTTGGGACGAAATCTGAACTTGAGCAGGTTGAGAGTCATCACTTCTGATGCTTGTTCATCTGAAAACATGTCTAGGTCGCATTTCACCCCAAAAAAAACAAGAACAAAATATTTTGCATTAGTAAAGTTTACATTAATTTTCCTGACAGTTAAATTTTTTTTATTGAAAAAATAGCACAATGAAAAATATCCATGTGATCTACAAAATAAGCTTGATTTTCTTTATGCAAACAAATAAAAAAAACTAATAAATAAAATACATATTTATTTTCTTTGCCTTTTGAGGTGAAATATGAGCTGAGCAGGTTGCGATTCATTTTAGGGTCACACTTCACTCCGAAAATCAAAAGAAAGAGAAAAAGAAATGCATAAAATTGACTGTTTTTATACTGACTGTTAATTGACTGTTTTTACTTTATGCAAAACCTAATTTTGAATTGATTTTCTATGGGTGGAATATGAACTGAACAAATTAAGATTCATCATCTCTGATGCTTGTGCATCTAAAAGCATGTCCAGGTCACATTTCACCCCAAACAACAGAAGAAATGACATTTTGCATTAGGAAAATGCACTGTTTTTACATTGTGACACTATTTTCATTACAGTCAAACATATTAAATCCTAAATAATAATTGAAAACATTCCCAATGCAAAGCTTCTTCATTTACTACAAAATAAGCTTAGTTTTCTTTATGCAAAACGCAGTTGCTTTGCTTGGATTTTTGCAGTGAGATATGAGATCTGTCATCTCTGAGGTTTGGTGAGTTTCATGGTCTCTGATGCGCAGGCATCTGTGTTATGCTGGAGTTTATGCTGCTGCGATGCACCAATCTTGATTTTCAGAAGTGCCAATGTTGAAAATATGATCTGGTTGTTCATCTTTATTTTTATATGATATAAATCAGATTATGTTTATGTTTATTATTATTTAAGAGCGGTTTGACTGTCAGTGTGTGTTTGTGATGAAGCCTCACCAGCCGCCTGCACCAATATATCTCCATCAGAGTCTGAAGGTTTTATTATGCCTGTATTTCATATAAATACTAAAATGAAAACCTGAAATATTTTCCTTCTAGCCATGAAACTGTTTTGCTGTTATTAGCTGTTTCTCTATGTACCAAACATGCTGCCTTCTCCTGGGAAATTACAATTTTTCATCAACAACATACAAAATAACTGCTAAATACGTTGTATTGTTGATATTGTAACGTGCTCAATGCCCCGTCATTGAAAACTTGTTTTTCTTGAAATTCTTAGTTAAACTATAACTATTTAAAATTTTTAAAAAGCTGTTAAAAGACACAAAATCTGATTTGCTTCTGGGGTCAGGCAGATTCTCACATTACAATTTTAACTTAATAATTAACAAAACAACAAGAAAATGAACAGATGTTCATAAAGACTCATTGACAGTTCGCTTATATAAGCATCAACTTGGTTCATATTCATAGCATAACCATCTTTTGAAATCAAACTAATCTGTACATTTTCCAAACAAGATGAATTGTTTAGAGACTAAAACCATCACAGAATTCATAACACGTACTGATGTTTGTGCTGCCGTTTCTCCTCCAAGAGGATGTCACTTCCTGGGTGATGTCATCAGTGAAAGGTTAAAGGTTAAAACATTTATTAAATGCGCATCCATAGATAAAGCTGTTTGCTTCACTGTGAACTAAAAATATATAAAATCAAACTAATCTGTACATTTTCCAAACAAGATGAATTGTTTAGAGACTAAAACCATCACAGAATTCATAACAGTACTGATGTTTGTGCTGCCGTTTCTCCTCCAAGAGGATGTCACTTCCTGGGTGATGTCATCAGTGAAAGGTTAAAGGTTAAAACATTTATTAAATGCGCATCCATAGATAAAGCTGTTTGCTTCACTGTGAACTAAAAATATATTTTTTTTATTGTGAGTTTAATATCATTTTAGTCTGGCACTGAAGTTCTGGGTTTTAAAACAACCAATATTCAGGTTCAAGTACTTGCATTAATAAAATTAAATAATAGCACAATATCTTAGATGTAATATAGCTTAAAGTTCAAAATATCAGTATGGGTTTTTCAGTTCTTTTACGTTTGCATTTTGTTCCTGTTGAACATTTTGTTACAGGCTTGTACAGACCAGCCAGATGCAGACCAATGGACAGATTCAGGCTAACCATGACTGAAAGGTTTAAAGCCATATAGATGATCAAACATCCACAGGACATTTTGTGTTGATTTGTGTAGGGATGACGCTCTCTAGAGTCTGTAACGTGAACAGTGTGACTTATTGAATCAGAGTTGAAATGATGTAAACACTCCATATTGTTTTTGATGGTAAAGGAATTATATTTGTTTGCGCAATGATTTTGAGACATTTGATTTTTGCACAATGCTGTATGTGACCAGAGGGGAACAATCGAAATAAAAGTGCTTTGATTTATTTGCAAATTAAAAATGCACATATGAGTGCAACTGTACTGTGATATTTACATAGTATTCTCTATACTTGAGATAAATATAAAAATGTTCTATATTTTTCCAAAGTTATACATTTTTATGAAATAAAATTTCAGATGGTAAACGCATTTGTGTACATGTGTTGTTTTTATGTGTAAGATTACATATGTGAATCAGTAAAAACACCAATTTATAGATAATTGCTTTTAGAGTGGAATGATAATGTTAGCTTCTTAGCATTTTCTTAGTTAAGAAATATTTGATGTTTAGGCCTTTATTATGAGGGAAACCTTTATTATTAACTCTAAAAAGTTATAGAATACCTGTATAGAGGAGATTCCCAAAGTTTTTTGTTAGCCGAACTAAACTAAAATATTTACTTGAAGTTAATCATTTAACTATACATTTACATGTACACAGTTCTCTTATGTTTATGAGTCATATGATATGCAGGTAAACAATTAACTACATCAACGTTTTTTGCAAGTGTTGTATTGAGATTTATTTTATTTTAGATTTTTATGATTAATTGATTATTAGTTATTGAGTTATTTTCATTAACTCACAAATCCCCTGCGGTTCCCTCTCAAACCTCCAGGGGTTCACGAACCCCAGTTTGGGAATCCCTGCTATTAAGCGTTTTCATTCAGAGAATGACGTTACTGTAGAAATGCACTTTTCCTAGTTGGAAAATCAATACATAGACAGTCACTTTTGAGTATATATGAAACAGGACATTTTATTATATATGAAGTTCAAAAAGCAATTCAGCAGCCCATTCATCAAGATAAACCAGAAAATAATGAGTAACTGAAAGATTATGTTAAAAACAAAGACAGGAAAAGATAAAACAGTAAAAGTATGAGAGGCTCCAGAGATTATCTTGTATATGTTTATGAAAAAATCCAGAGAATCAGAAGTCACTTACTATTTAGAACTTAAATCAGTTTTTTCACACTTGCGTGTTGTCTTTATCTTGTGGAGAATCTGTAGCTGGAATAGGATGAAGTGTCAACAGTGTCAGTCGAGGCAGCTGGGAGCAGGAGCAGCCCTGTGGTGTGGTCCCTCTTGCACCGAGCCATGGCCTCCTTATACGTGATCTTTTCCTTCTTGATGGGGTCGATCACGTTCTTCACAAAGGCGGAATCATCCTGAAGTTGCTTGGCCATGGATGCGTCGATCAGTTTTGTATCGACAGCATTCTGCATGTCGATGCGACCTGCACGTTTTGGGTCTACCAGTCCACCAGTCAGCACCTGTGCCTCCATGAACCACAGAGCACTGTCGTTGGGGATCCATCCCCTGCGGGCGGCTTCTCCCACTGACATTCGCTCTTTGGACACGGGGTCTTCAAAACCAGTAAAGGCCTTCTGGGCACTGAGGAGTTTGTGAAGCTGGCTCGAATCGATCAATCCACGTTCTGCCGCCTTGTGAATGGAGAGCTTGTCCTTCTTATTCAGGTCCACAATACCTCCAGTGGCGGCCTGAGCTTCCAGAAGCTTTATAGATGTGTCTTGATCAATCAGTTTGCGCGTTAGGGCACTTCGTACAGACATGCGGCTGTCTGTGGTGACATCTAAGACACCAGAAATTGGGTAGAGCTCATCTCCACTGGCGATTACCAGCGAGTTCAAGTTGCCATTGCTGGAGTAGGATAAGCGGCGTGTCAATGTGGAGGAGTTTGTTGGAGCAAGTGTCTGAACAGTTGTTGTTTGTGTTGTACTTAGAGGAGGGAAGGACTTTGTTTTCTTTTCCCCTGCAACCAGAAGAGCAAACTCTGAAATGGTCATTTTGCCCTCTCTGTAGCGCTGAAGTTCATACTGGGTCAGTCTGCCATTTTGCAGGGCCGTACTGATGGAGTACTGCTTTCCGCTTTTACGATCCTGCAGAAGAGTGGTTTCACCTTCAGGACCGGTGGTTGTGATTTCCTCCCAGCTACATTCAAGCTCTTGGAGGTGGATGTACTGATTGCGATCAATCAGACCCTCAAGATAGGCATCATAGGGTGACATGTCCTTGCCGGTCTCTGGGTCCAGAATGGTGATTTTGGTGGAGACGTTGGTCTCTCTAGTGTTTGTCTCTGTATGTTGCGCTGCTTTTGCTTGTTTCTGGAGGTCCATGATAGTAATTTCCCGCTGGTTGATAAGCTCTTTCACTTCCAGGATTTCTCTCTCCAGACGCTGGAGCTCAGACTCCAGCTTGATGGTCTTTTGCCTGTTGACTTGGTTCCTCTCACTCAAGAGTTTGGATTGATGTTGGAAAGTTATGGTGATCTCCTGCTTTTGAGACTCCAGTCTTCTCAACTCCTGGAGAAGTTCGTTTTGCTCTTTCTTGATTCTATCCTTGTAAACAATCAAGGTGGTCTCTTCTTGAGAGAAATTTGTTCTGGTTGTCTGAATACGAGTTATTTTGTTGTTGAGTCGCAGAAGTTCTTCATCTTTGAGGGCTCTAGCATTCTTCAACTGGGTGAGTTGAGCTGTAAGGTTTTCTCTCTCTGACTCCACCGCTTGGTCCTTCTCAACCCTGATAACCTCTTTGTGGATGACCCTCTCCACAGATTTCTCTTTGGTCAGGGACTCTATCCTGATTTTGAGGTTTCGAATCTCTCTCTCCAGGCGGGTAAAGCTGGCACTCTCGTTTTCCAGGGTAGTACGAAGGTCAGTGATTAGTTTGTCGACTGTAGGGTCTCTCTCAACTTTCAAAACCTCTTCTATAACAATCTTTTCCTCAACAGGCATTGGACAAGTTTCAAGTTCATAGATTCTAGCCTTGATTTGTCTCAGCTCTGTCTCTACTAGGATCTTCTTCTGCCGATCCACGAGCTCCAGCTTCTTCTCCAGCTCCAGGACTAGAGATCTCATCTGCTGCACCTCCAGTTCAAACTGCCGACGACCCTTGATGGTCTCTTCCAAAGTCTTGACTAATCTTTCGTGGGCCAGAATCTGACTGGGATCTGTCTGGAGGCGCACAATTTCTTGTACCACAACCCTTTTCTCTGGTTTCTGTCTCTCCAGCACAATATACTTGTTTTGAAGGTCAAACACATTCTCCTCCACTGTTCGACGACGCTGAACTTCCTCACGTACTTCCCTCCTGAGACGTTCAGCTTCCTTCTCCAGAAGAGGGTCATTTTCGTACCTTATCAATTCTTTGGTCACCACTTTGGTCTCCACCTTTGATCTTTCGGCCTTCCACTCATCTCTGTCCTTGCGTAGACGTATCACTCGATTCATAGTGGAGTCATAGTTGGTTCTCAAAATGGTGAGCTGCTCATTCAACCTCTTAATTTCTTTGACAATTTCAGGACTCCTCTCTTCTTTCACCACCTCTTGAGTCATCTCCTTCAGTTCAACCTTGGGCTTCTCGGCACGCAGAGTCTTTAGATCCACCATGATCACATTGATCTCATTCTCGATGCTAGTACGCCGTTTACTTATTTCAAGAAGCTCGTTTCTCAGCCGTCTCAGTTCCACTTCTGTCTCAGGGTCAATTCTAAAGATCTCATGGATGATCTCATTAAACTCTATCTTTTGTTTGATGGTCTCCACTTGGCTGTAGCGGAGCTGAAGGCTGGAGAACTCTTTCATCAAAATACTGTATTCTCGGATGAGCTCTTCCAGGTGTACACGGAGGGTCTTGGACTCCTGTAGGAGATCAGCATCTTGCTCAACCCTTTTCAACTCTTTGATGACAGTTTTCGGTTGTATAGTTGGAATAATCCTCTCCAGATTATTGATCTGACTCCTAATCTGGAATATCTGATCATTCAGGTTCTGGCATCTGATACCCTCATCCGAGATCTCGTTCTTCAAGGTAATCACAGCTTTCTGCATTTCGGGGTCTTTTTCCAGCTTCAAAACCTCTTTCAGGACCACTTTCTCTTTTATTACTGGCCTCTTGGTCTCCAAGACAGTAACTTCTGTTCTCATCTGTACCGTTTCACTCTGGTGCACTCGAATTTCCTCCTTTAGTTTGAGTATGAGCTCCCTGATCCTCGCAGCTTCAACGTCCAATTTGGGATCACGCTCAATTTCTGTAAGCACCTTTGTCACCAGCTTGGGCTTCACGTCGATAATCTCTCGTTCATGACTGACCATTTTTTTGTTTACAATCTCAATTTCTGTGTGCAATTGGGATCGTTTATGGAACTCTTCGGTTATCCTCCTCTTCAATGCTTCCAAGTCTGCCTCCAGCTTCGGATCACGGTAGTAATGCACAGTTTCCTTTTCTTCCACTCGCTCCACACCTCTCCGACTCTTCAGGGACACCATCCGTTTCCTGTAGGTGGCTAAATCATTCTCAGCATGACTGCGGCGAGATATTTCCTCAGCCAGCTCGCGCTTCAGACCGTCAACTTCGTCCATGTCTCTCTGCTGACTTTGCATCTGAAGTTGCTGCCTCACCACCACATGGCTCACAATTTCATCATTCTATTCATGGAACACAAATAAAGATTTGTTTAGTTTAAGTTAAGAAGTTCATGGTAGCTGTACACTCTTCAACAACATTTGGCATTAACTTGTTATTTATTCCAATGATTGTTGCAGCTTTGAAAGTCAGTACCTTGTTGATGAGGTCCTTGGCCAAGATCACTTGATTCAGTTGTTGATTATTCTGTGCTGATACTTCAGAGTAAAGGTTCACAACACCCCTTTCCTAAAAAGTAGCCAATTGTACAGATATTTGAAAATGTACATAAACAACAAGTCATTATTATGGTCATTATGGCAAAGCAACCTACCTTCTTCTGCACAGCTTCAGCCAGGGTGATGTAATCTATTATTTTTGTGTTTATTTCTGGTTTTCCCAATGCACTGCTGTATTTGTTTGAATTCAGCTCATACTCCTGAAGACACAGAAGCAACAGACCATTTGCATTCATGCTAGCACTGACATGTGAAATGTGCTGTAGTATGATCATGTTCAAGATGGCCATCATACGTTAAGAACACCCTGCACTTCACGAGAAAGTTTGACCACACGGTTTACATCATCCTGCTTTCTCTTGATGTCTTCAACTGCTCTCTGCAACCAAAAACAAATTTACATCCAATGTAAATTTAACATATCTGAGATATTTAAGTGTGATGCATGTAATTTCCATGCAACTAGTGGCACTAAACAGAATCTCAAAAACAAACTTTCCTAATTTTCCTAATAGCTTATTTATAGCTGTTTACACATCAAAAAATATTTAAGATAATATTAATAGTAATAAAAAAATAATCAAAATCAACCGTTTTAAAACCGTGCCAATAAAACCTAATACTGACCATCTGAGAGTTTTGCTTGGCATAGATTTGTGACACACTTTCACCAGGCCGAACTTCGTTATTGGGCATATTGATTAGGAAAGCAGTGAGTGACTGGATGGCACTGTTAAATTCCTGATTTTTATTGACAGCCTCTTGCAACAGAGTCGCCCTGTGAAGTAAAAAGTTTATGGTAGAGTTCAAAAGTCTGTAGCATTATAAAAAAAGCAGATTTGCCTCAGTAAACAAAAAAGATGTCAACATAAACAATAAAAGGCCTCTTTATAACACTTCACCTTTGCTGCAGCTGGCTGTTGATGTTAGAGTAGCGATTCCTCAAGCGCCTGACCTCAGTCTCTTGGTGGCGGATATCAGGGCAATACTCCTGGAAGCTCTTCTGCAGGGAGCTGCATGCCTGCTCTGTGACTTCCAGCTCACGGTTCAACTGCTGGATGTCATCTTTCTTGGATGCAACCTCTTTACTCATGGTCTAAAGAGAAAACAAATACAGACATACAGAAACATCATTACATTGTTTGAATGGGAAGTTGTGCCATATCAAAACCATTCCTGCTTTTATTTCAACATTAAGACCCTGTTTACCCTAATGCATTTTCTTTTTAAAACGGCGTTTTAAAATGAAAACGATCCTCGTCTACACTGGCATTTTCACTGCCTTTCAGAAACGATCTCCGTCCACACTACACAACTGAAAATGCATGTCACATGATCATTCATGCAGGTACAACAATGAGCATGATGTTATTGTTTACACGGTCATCAAGGATACACAGAGCGAATGTGGGCAGCCATGCTATCGTTTTCAAAAGTCTCCGTTTTGGTCCATTTACACTGAAATGCAACCCCAGAGTTTTCTTAATAAATAAGGGTCAGCTGCGTTTTTGAAAGTCTCCGTTTTCAAGGGTCAAAACTGCAAGTAGTGTAAACGACAGGTGTAACTCTATCAAGTTATGCATTTTAAAATGAAAACGCACCAGTGTAAACGTAGCCTAAATCTTAAGATATTTAGTTAATGACTGGCAAATTGGTGTGTTTCTTTCATAAGGCTACTGTTCACTACTGTTCAAAAGTTTGGGGTCAGTTTTTTAAAGAAGTCTCTTTTGCTCACCAAAGCTGCATTTATTTGTTCAAAACACAGTAAAAACGGTATTATTGTGAAATATTATTACATATTCAGTGTAACATGATCCTTCAGAAATCTGATACAATTTATCTTCAGGATTTTGGATCAATTTAATGCATCCTTTTTAAAAACAAATATAAATAAACAAATTATTATATATATTTTTTTAAATCACAGTGATCCCACACTGACTTCTTTTTAGGTACTTTATTTAAAAAAATTGTATTTAAATTTCATTCATGTATATTTAAAGCGATAGTTCACCCAAAAATAAAAATTACCCCATGATTTACTTACCCTCAAGCCATCCTAGATGTATATGACCTTTCTTCTTTCAGGCAAATACAATCGGAGTTATGTTAAAAAACATCCTGGCTCTTCCAAGCTTTATAGTGGGAGTGGATGGTAGCCCAAAATTTGAAGTCCAAAAAATTGAACTAATCCATTATAAAAGAAGTCCACATGGCTCCGGGGTGTTAATAAAGGTCTCCCGAAGTGAAGCGATGCGTTTGTGTAAGAAAAATATCCATATTTACAACTTTATAAACCTTAATCTCTAGCTTCCGCTAACTGTCATACACGTGTTCACGGGAGAGTGGCATCCAGCGGATGACGTAGCACGTAGGCAAACGCGGTGACGAACGCGGAAGTGACGAACGTGGAAGCGCAGAGGAGATAGCAAAACAAAACACCGGTCACGAATTAGTAGTACAAAAACGAGGATTTGTAAAGAAAAATGTTGGAGGATTTCAATATAAGCCAAGAGGAGACTGGTTTTCCTTTGCTGTAAACAAAACTTGTTTCTCGCAAGACTAGCATATTCTCACCGGAGTTTATGCTACGCCTACGTCTTACGTCATCCGCTGGACACCACTCTCTCGTGAACGAGCGTATGACAGTTAGCGGAAGCTAGAGATTAAGGTTTATAAAGTTGTAAATATGGATATTTTTCTTACACAAATGCATCGCTTCGGGAGGCCTTTATTAACCCCCCGCAGCCGTGTGGACTTCTTTTATAATGGATTGGTTAAGTTTTTTGGACTTCAAATTTTGGGCTACCATCCACTCCCATTATAAAGCTTGGAAGAGCCAGGATGTTTTTTAATGTAACTCCGATTGTATTCGTCTGAAAGAAGAAAGTCATATACATCTAGGATGGCTTGAGGGTAAGTACATTTTTGGGTGAACTATCCCTTTAAGAATGTAAATGATGTCAGAATTTCTTTATGTCTGTTTTTGGCTGAAATATCCCTGTAATATTATAGATAAAGACTCATATCAGCATTGTGTTTGTATAATAAGTGTCTACCTGCAGCTGTTTGGCATGGTTGCGGATGGTGTTGGGCTCATCTAAGATGCCAGTGTCTGCAGCCAACTGATCCTCGAACGCCGTCAGCATGTTGTCCACCTTCTTGATCTGTTTCTCCAGGAACATGGAAGATGTGGCCCTGAGGAAATAATCCCTTGTTTTTACCATAGTAAAATCAACCCCAAAATCCATAGTAATACCACAGTACTTTATGAAGCCTTGCTTGTATGATTTGCCACAGGCATGCTTTCTTACTTCTTGTTGTAGAGATCAGAGAGGGCGGTGATGTCGTCAATCTTGTTGCTGACTTTGCTCAGTTTCAGCGGCAGCGAGGACGTGGTGGGCCCCAGGGGTTTCTGGGATATCAGGGGCTCCATTTCCCTTTGAGCCGATGCTTTCTCAGCCTCCAGTTTCTTCAGAATCATGACAAAACTCTGTAGAGATCAAACCAAAGTGGAAGTCACTCAATGTTTTATACTAACTATAGTATCCAGCATTTGTTTC
The DNA here is from genome assembly GCF_001515645.1 of Sinocyclocheilus grahami. Classification (NCBI taxonomy): domain Eukaryota; kingdom Metazoa; phylum Chordata; class Actinopteri; order Cypriniformes; family Cyprinidae; genus Sinocyclocheilus; species Sinocyclocheilus grahami. Next base: position 273,972 of record NW_015506314.1, on the reverse strand, counting down.
TTCTTTGACCAATTAAATAATCACATTTAGACTATTTTGGTTTTGTTTCCCACTCTTACATCCTGGTCTTTATTTCTGGCGGTCAGATCTCCGATGGGTGCAGCGCGATCTAATGGAGACCTCATTCGGGTCTGGATGTCCTTCTCTAACTTCAGCAGGTCTGAATAGATCTGTTCCAGCCGGCCGTCAATGAGGCCGGCCTTCGCGCTGTCGGGAACGGTGGCCACAGCAACTGCCGGGACAGATAACATCATTTACGACTCAAATTTAATATGATACCTCAACCTCAGGCCATCCAAGATGTAGATGAGTTTGTTTCTTCATCAGATTCGGAGAAATGTAGCATTGCATCAGTTGCTCAGCAATGGATGCTCTGCAGTGAATGGGTGCCGTCAGAATGAGAGTCCAAACAGCTGATAAATATATCACAATAATCCAGAATTAATCCACACCACTACAGTCCATCAGTTAATGTCTTGTAAAAATCTGCATGTTCGAGAGAAACAAATCCATGATTAAGGAGTTTTTAACTTCAAACTGTCGATTCCGGCTAAAATACGAGTCCATAATCTATAATAACGCTTCCTCCAGTGATAAAGGTCATCTCCTCTTGTCTCTCACATCAAAATCCCCCAACATATTTGTTTAGAGCTGTTTTGGACTGGCTTGGCTTGTAAATGGTGCTTGATCTGTGCAGATTTCTCTCCTGATTCAGATCAGGTGACCTTTTCACCAGAGAAGCCAATATTATGGATAGAGGACTCATATTTTACCTGGAAGCATCATTTTGAAGTTAAAACGTCTTACTTATGGATTTGTTTCTTACAAACGCACAGTTTTTCTCTTCACAAGGCATTAACTGATGGACTGGAGTCATGTTGATTACTTGTGGATTATTGTGATGTTTTTATCAGCTGTTTGGACTCTCATTCTGACGGCACCCATTCACTGCAGAGCATCCATTGATGAGTGATGTAATGCTACATTTCTCCAAATCTGATGAAGAAACAAACTCATCTACATCTTGGAGCATATTTTCAGAAAAGGTCCTTTTTTGAACTATTTTTGAACTAAAACTAAAACCTTTAAAAAGAAACATTTTGTTTACTTGAAATGAAATAAACATTAACTGAAATAAACTTAATGAAAATGTGAGATGCTGCCTTATATTGCTTTTATATCTTCAGTTGAAGGACTAAAACAACTAAAACTAAATAAACTTTTTATAAAAGTTCATAACTACGCAGTCATATTTAAAAAAGACAAAAAACAAAATTAATAAAACTTTAACTGATAAATATATTAAAAAAAAAAGAAAAAGAACATTTCTTAAAAAAAAAAAAAAACTATAATAGTATATCAGACCCTGCTTTACGAACTGCATGACTTCCACGGTCGGTGTCTTGGCCTGGGCCTGTAGAGCTGACCTCGTCCTCTTCAGACTGGAGAAATCCCTGCTCAGACTGAATACAAGACAAAAAACACAGGAATGTTAAAACAGGAAGCAGCTGGGAGAACTACACCTGCACTTCCTGCATCTCGGGAGCTTTCTTACCTGTCCACCTTGTTGATGGCAGCTGAATCGGGCGGAGGGATGAGGAAGCAGACTCCTGGGATGAGCTTTGTCTCTCCCGTGGATTTCACCTCCCAGATCTCCTCTCTGGGATCAGAGACCAGCATGACCTTGTCGCCTCTTTTCACAGAGTCCTGCAGCAGAGAAACGTTTAGCACGCTTCATCCTCCACTGATGGCCTTTCCAAATCTTTTGCAACATCCTAAATGTCTTTACCGTCTCTTTTGATCAATTTAATGCATGCTTGCTGAATACAAGTATTAATTTCAGTCAGAAAAGGACGTTACCTTCTCAGTGCTCCAGTCACACAGGGCGATGGTGCTGATGGGTTTGTCTGTGGTGCTCCGGCGCAAGTGTAGAGGGGCAATGTTGGTGCAAAGCTCTCTCAGATCCACCAGACGCTGCTCGTTCCTCATGACGGACCTCTCCTCGCCCTGCACACAAACACACACTTATTAATTATACTGGATTATTAATATATCGCAGCGTGTGTGTGTGTGTCTGTGTGTGTGTGTGTGTTTGACCTCCAGCGTCAGCAGGATCTCAGGGTTGCTCATGTTGTTCAGCACTGACGGTTCGGTCACGGATTTGATTCTCTTCAGCGACTCAGTGAACGTCTCCAAATCCAGCTGATACTGAGATTAAAACACACATGCAATCGTTTCAGTAAACGCTCATCTGAATCTCCTGCTTCTCATGTCATTGTGTGTGTGTGTGTGTGTGATTGCGTACTTTCTTGTATGCCTCCACGTTGTCCAGGTGTGTGTCCTGACACAGACACAGATTCAGGAATCGCTGCCACTCTCTCGACACGTCTGCTCTGTACAACTAAAACACACACACATGTGAAATCACCTTCATTCAGCGAATCAATGACAGCAAGACTCACTCAGAGCCAGTCAGGGTTTGAATGAATCAACGAACAAACAAGGAAATTTCAAATAAATTAACAAATTCATGAACAAGAAAACAAATACACAATGAATAAATGTGTTAGTAACTGAATAATTAAACTGTGAACCGAATGAATGATTAAATAAATAAGTGAATGAATTAACATAAATGACCAAACTAATGAATAAAAAACTAATTAATTAGTGAGGGAATAACTGAATGAACAGACAAGCAAATGAATGAACAAATGATTCAATAAATAAATGAACTAATGAATGAACTGAAAAAATGATTGTTTGAGTTAATAAAGTTAATAAATAAACGAGTAAGTGAATAAACAAATAAACCAATGAGTGTGTGTGAATGAACACATGAACCAACAAATGGTCAAAGGAAAAACAAATGAACATTATTAAATAAATGATCCAAGGAATGAACAAAAAAATGAACAAACCAACAATTTATGAATAAATGTGTTAGTGACTGAATGAATAAACTGTCAAACAAATGAATGATTAAATAAATAAGTTGATGAATGCACAAATAAATGAACAAATTAATGAACAAACACAACTGAATAATGAATCGATGTGTTAGTGATGGAAGGAACAAATCGATTAACAAACTAAATGAACAAAAATGAATAATAAATAAAATGTGTGAATAAATGAACAAATAAACAAACAAATGAATTGACATAAATTACTGTATAATGCATTAATATGTTAGTGAGGGAAATAAAAAATTAATGAACTGACAAATGCATGAACGCATGATTAAATAAATATATGAGTGAATCAATTGACCAAAAATAAACAATTTAATGAATGACGGTTAGTGAGGGAATGAATAAATGAATGAACTTTTAAAAAATAAACAATAATAATAAATGAATACGTAATAAAAAATATTAAATGAATAGATGAACTTGTAAGCGAGCTAGTGAATGATTGAATGAATGAATCTCTGACTGACTGACTGACTGAATTAATTAATTAATTAATCTCTGACTGACTGACTGACTGAATGAACGAATGAATGAATGAATCTCTGACTGACTGACTGACTGACTGAATGAACGAATGAATGAATGAATGAATCTCTGACTGACTGACTGAATGAATGAATCTCTGACTGACTGACTGAAATGAATGAATGAACGAATTAATCTCTTACTGACTGACTGAATGAATTAATGAATGAACAAATGAATGAATGAATCTCTTACTGACTGACTGAATGAATTAATGAATGAACGAATGACTGAATGAATGAATCTCTGACTGACTGACTGAATGAATGAATGAATGAATGAACGAATTAATGAATTAATGAATCTGACTGACTGAATGAATGAACGAATGAATGAATCTCTGACTGACTGACTGACTGACTGAACGAATGAATCTGACTAACTGACTGAATGAATCTCTGACTGACTGACTGACTGAACGAACGAATGAATCTCTTACTGACTGACTGAATTAATGAATGAATGAACGAATGAATGAATCTCTGACTGACTGAATGAATGAATGAACGAATGAATGAATCTCTGACTGAACAAATGAACGAATGAATGAATCTTTGACTGACTGACTGAATAAATGAATGAATGAACGAATGAATCTCTTACTGACTGACTGAATGAATGAATGAATGAACGAATGAATGAATGAACGAATGAATGAATGAATTTCTGACTGACTGAATGGATGAATGAATGAACGAATGAATGAATGAATCTCTGACAGACTGACTGACTGAATGAATGAACAAATGAACGAATGAATCTCTGACTGACTGAATTAATGAATGAATGAACAAGTGAACGAACAAATGAATGAATGAATCTCTGACTGACTGACTTAATGAATGAATGAACAAATGAATGAATACCTTAACAGCAGATGATCCAGGGTGTTTGTCCTCAATGAGCACACTGGCGTCCTCCTGTAGCTTGCTCACTTCCCTCTCGTGTGACAGCAGACCGTTGTTCTTAAATCTCTGAAACACATACATAAAAATCATTCATATAAAGGCTTACGTGAAAAATATCAAGAAAAATATTCGGAAGAATGTTGGTAATCAAATAGTTGACGGTAGCCATTGATTTCCATAGTATGGATAAAGAAAATACTATCAAAGTCAATGGAGACCAGAAACTGTTTGGTTGCCAACATTCTTCAAAGTATCTTTTTTTTTGTGTTCAGCGGGAGAATAAAACTCATACAGGTTTGAAACAACTTGAGAGTGAGTAAATAATGACAGAATTGTGATTTTTGGGTGAACTGTCGCTTTAAATGATGAGCTTGAGCTGTGCCTCACCTCGTAGTCCATGCGCACCCCGGCGCTATCGATCATGCGCTCGCTCCAGTCTCTGCTGATGATCTTGTGCTGCTGTTCACTCAGATAGAGCAGCTCTTTACTGCAGCTGTGCATGAACTCATAGAGAGACGCCAGATGCTGCCGGCGCTGCTCACTCGCCTCCTACACAACAACACACACTCACTTCATCTGCACAGAGCTGCACTTTATATAGCATTAATGTAAACCTTTGCCATTTGTAAACATGATCAGATTTCAGAAAGTCTTACCAGTAGATCTGCATACTGCTTCTGAAGAGCGGATGAGTTATCCTGTTAGGAAAGAAAAATGTCAAAGTTGAAGTCCACTGTATATTAGTAAATAATATTAAAACTATAACATAATACTGTAATATAACTATAAGAATGTTATTAAGTTATAGGTTGATAAAGTTGCATAAAATTGTACTTGACAAAAAAAAATAAAAAAATAGGCAATAATGCGATTAGCATTAGTTAAAATAAACTAATAATACACCACACTTCTACAGCACTTTAATCTTTATGTAAAGATAAATATTTAAATAATTTACTAATGAATGACTTAAATCATTTATTAATACATTTTTAAAATCTGTTAACGTTAGTTAATTCGCTAACATGAACAAACAATTCACAATTGTATTTTTATTGACTAACATTATCAAAATCTTATAAATGCTTTTAAAATGTATATTGCTCAGTGTTCGTTCATTTTGGCTGATGCATTAACTAATGTTAACAAATGAAACCTTATTATAAAGTGTGAAATATAAAAACAAAACTGTAAAAACAATGCTGACAATGAAATTATCCTATTTTATTCTTTAGTGTGTGTGTGTGTGTATGTGAGAGAGTGTGAGTGTGTGTGTGTGTGAGAGAGTGTGAGTGTGTGTGTGAGAGTGTGAGTGTGTGTGTGTGAGTGTGTGAGTGAGT
>NW_015506314.1:247727-268184 GCF_001515645.1 Sinocyclocheilus grahami | reverse complement strand
GTGAGTGTGTGAGTGTGAGTGTGTGTGTGTGTGTGTGTGTGTGTGTGTGTGTGTGTGTGTGCGTGTGTGCGAGTGTGCGAGTGTGAGAGTGTGAGAGTGTGTGTGTGAGACTGACGCCACTGCTCTCCAGGGCCGAGCGATACGCCTCCATCTGTTTATGCAGGATGTTATGGGCTGCGATCTGTTTCTCCACATCAGACAGAGTCGGACCGTATACATCTCTCTGAATCAGCTTCTGAAACACACACACACACACACACACAAATAAAGCTTCTTCAGGTGCTCTTGGCTTCCGTAATGTCACTTGAGCTGTTTGGAGATGAATAGAGCTCTTGGTATTTCATGAAAGCTTCTTCAGATCTGTGTTTTGGTTTCTGGGTGCTTTAAAGCAGTTTTGAATCTTTTAGATGCTTTCAACCCTCAAACATGAGGCAGATATATTATCTTCTGTATAAAGACCCAATTTTAGGTTTGAAAAAAATGATATTATGAATTTTAGTTATTATATTACTTTAGTTGTATTACTTTTTTCTATTATAGAACTTCATTGCTACAGTACTTTATTTATTTATATTATTTGCTTTCTTCATTTATTTTTGTTTTAATATAACATTAATTTATGTATTAATCAGATTTGTATTTATTTATTTACTTATTTAACTTAATCCATTTATTTCTTTGTTTTGTTGTTGTTTGTTTTTGTCTTAATCTAATGTGTATTTACTTATCTATAAATAAATGTCTAAAATATTATTTAGAAAATATACAGATTCCGTTATAATATATAGTATATACTATATATTTTATACATACCTGTAGTTTCTATTAAATAAATAGTTTATTCTATATTAGCACTGTATTGTTATAGTACTATATGTATTTATTATATTTATTTATTTATTGTATTTTTGTATTAATATTTATGTTAGTATTTCTTTTAATCAATTTTTACATTTGTTTTAAATATTTAAATATTATTTGAAAATAATTAGTTTTCTAGTATAGCACTGTATTGTTATAGTACTATATGTATGTTGATTTTATGTATTATCATTTTTGTATTTATTTTAAGCAATTTTTTATTGAATCAAATTTCTTTCTTCCTTTGTTTTTGTTTTAATCTAATGTTTATCTATTAATTATTTCTTTTAATAAAATTCTTGATTATGTATATCAATCTTCTTTTTTATAATTTATATATGTTTACATTTCTCTAAACATTTTTTCCCCCTATGGACGTTCTAGCACTCACTTCTGCACCTCTAGTTTGTCTCGACCTCAGTTTGAATCCTGCTTTAAAGCACCAGATCACAGATGTTTGTCTCAGGAAGATCAACAGAAGATGTTCTTGAGGAATGTCAGGCTCAGGCTCACATCAGACTGGACAAGCCTCGTTTGAACCTCGTTTAACTGCACTTTTCCTCTCACTTCTCTCTGTAGCACATATTGATATGCAGTCAGCAGGTGATGTGATGTGTGTCACCTGTTTGTCAGACAGCAGTTTGCTCCAGTCGACGCCGGGAGGCAGGTAGAGCTCGTGCAGCTGGCCGTACAGATCTCTGTAGGTGCTGCAGTATTTGGACCAGCGCTCGTGCAGGTTACTCACGCTACACACACACACATCAGAGGAAAGCGTTAGTGCTGAGCGCTCGCTCGAGTGTACGGTGTGTGTTTGTGTTTGTGGACTCACTCCAGCTCGATCTCGCTGGCCTGTGGGTGCTGCAGTTTTTTGGCTTTGCTGGCATCCATGAAGAGGTCCTTCAGTAAGATCTCGGCCTGAGACAGGTTCTCTGCGGCCGGACCCTGCTGTTTGAGAGGAGAGCCTGCACGCTTGTTCTCCAGATCCTGATCGCACAAGCAAAACAGCTGGCTTAACAGTTTAGCACGTGTGCTTCTGAGCTAGCTTTGATTTGAGAGACAAAATATATGAAATATCATTGATGTTTTGATGTGATTAATGTCATCTTTATTAATTATAATGTGACAAGCAACAAACAAAATAAATAAATAAAAACAAAATTAAATTAAATATAAAATAAAAGCAAAAAATATATAAAATTTAATAAAATGTAAAAAATAAACAAACCATACAATTTCATATAAGAATAAAATATAATACAAATTAAATAATGTACATAAATAAAATGTAACTTATAAAATGAAAACTTAAAATAATATACAATATAAAAATTACATTTAATCTATAATTAAAAAATAATAATAAATTACCCCTTTTATGTTTCACAGAGAAAAAAAAAAGTCACAAGGACTGGAACCATTACAATGCTTTACTTGAGTCTGTATTTTAATTTGGGCTAAACATGAACTTGTTTTATACAGAGGGTTAAAATGTATGTGAATGTATTTAAAATGTGTCTGAATAAAAATTAAGTTTTGCCATTTTAATCATCTAATGCAGGGGTGGCGAACGTCGGTCCTGGAGAGCCGCAGCCCTGCAGAGTTTTGCTTCAACCCTAATCAAACACACCTGAACAAGCTAATCAAGGTCTGAAGGGTTAGTAGAAAGCTACAGGCAGGTGAGTTTTAATTAGGGTTGGAGCTGTACTCTGCAGGGCTGCGGCTCTCCAGGACCGGAGTTCGCCACCGCTGATCTAATGTATAATTAATAATGGCGTAAGTTCATGCATTTATAATAATAATTATATTAATTATATTATATAATTACAATTATTATTATTATTATTATTATAATTATCTGCTGCCATACAGCATGTATTGTATATGTATATATATATATATATATATATATATATATATATATATATATATATATATATATATATATATATATATATATATATATGTATTTCAATCATGACAACTCTCTGAAGATTTTAGCATGGTGATGGATATGACAATGTTACTGTATTTGGTCTTGGCGGAATAGATTGAACTGCTACATTGTTGAAATGCTGCTGTTGGTTATTGCTGTAGTTGTAGATGATTGCTGCTGATACAGAAACTTGCTACTGCCAATACATATACAGATACAGTGCTGTGAGCATTTAAGACATACTGCTGCTGCACAAATAGCATTAAAAATAACCCGTAGCAGATCTATACAGGTGGAGCTGGGGAAGGTGGAGGGTTTCAGAGGAACTCTGAAAGTGCGGTGCAAAATGCTCTAGTGAATGCTAACCAGCCATTTAAATGTAAGGCAGCAAGCTCATTGGCTGCCTGTGCAACATGAACCAATCAATTTGTGCCAAGTAGATTAATGCTGTTAAAATCAACAGCTACGTTAATACCCATCAGCCTACGCCATCTAGAGTTTCAAGATTGAACTATATACAGTGTATATATATATATATATGTATGTATGTGTGTGTGTGTGTGTGTGTGTGTGTGTGTGTGAGAGAGTTTCTTGCCTCCTGCAGCAGTTTATCGGCCAGCAGGACGTTCTTCTCCACCTGGTCGGCGTTCTGCTGCAGGCGTGTGGTCACAGCCAGCATGTCATTGACCTGCGACCTGAATGGATGAAAACACAAGAGAGACATTCAGCATCAGCGCAGCACTATAAACATCCCATTCACATCTGCTCACGCCTGCGCCGGGACGCTTCACCTGCTGCAGAAACACTCAGATCTAAAGCTCAAGTATGTGTTTAATAGAGTGAGAGTCACTGTCAGCCAGTCATTGGTGGTTTGTCAAGCTCAGCAAAAGAAATTACATTTCATCAGAGTTCAGTTTCTACAGTCTCCATGGCCCACATGACTCTACATCTGTCAATCACTCGCTCTGTGAGCTCATCTGTGTGTTTATTGTGCTGACATTCCTGTAGTCGTTTACGCAACCGCGTCACACCCTCCTGAGAGAGAGAGACACTGAGAGAGAATGAGAGAGAGAGAGTGAGAGAAAGAGAGAGAGAGACACCGAGAGAGAATGAGAGAGTGAGAGAAAGAGAGAGAGAGACACTGAGAGAGAATGAGTGAGAGTGAGAGAGAGAGAGAGACACTGAGAGAGAATAAGAGAGAGAGAGAGAGAGAGAGAGAGAGAGAGAATGAGAGAGCGAGTGATTGACAGGTGTGTGGGCGTGTCTGTGGAATGTTGAGGTGGAACTCCTGCTCTGTTCTTGAGGAATCTCCGCTGCTGCTGTATAAAGTCACACCCTGGATCTTTGTCTTTACACAATTAAGCGTGCGGCTGCCATAAGAAATCAAAGGCCGATTCATGCCAGACATTTCTGGGAAGGGATCTGGGCGGTTTGTGTCTTTCTGCTCATCTCTGTGGTATTTAACAACACTGTGCCATTATTATTTCACTGCACAGATATAATAAGAGACCGCATGAAGTATTTGCACTAAAACTTCATTTGTCAAAATTCATGCAATGGTCATGTTCACAATTTTGGAAAATCAATCAATCAATTAATCAATCAAGGTGATAAAAACACTGAAAATTATGAAATATTATAAATGTTAATTGAGAGACAGCATGAAATATTTGTATTTTAAAACTCATTTGTCAAGATCCATGCAATGGCAATATTCACAATTTGAATGAATGAATGAATGAATGATTAAAAAGTTAAAAGGTAATTCAACATTTTGAAAAATATTATATAATACATATTATAACATTTAAGAAATTTGAGAAAAACAAACAAACAAACAAACAATGTTTCATTAATTCAAAATAGGGGGGAAATATAATGCAAGCTATTAAGATAAATATTAAGAAACTGCATAATATCTGTCCACTTTTAAAAATTAATTTGACAAAATTCATACAATGATTATGATCACCAGCTAAAAATGAATGAATGAATGAATGAATGAATGTTTCATTAATTCAAAAGTAAAAAAAAAAAAACTATGATATATTATACTGTAGAGAATATACTTTTAAAAATGAATGTCAAAATTCATACAATAATCGTTTACCATTTAGGAAAACAAACAAACACATCTACACATACATACATACATATAAGTAAATAAATAAATAAACTAAACAGAGTGAACAATGGTGAAAACAGATTGAGAGTGTTTTAATAATCAGAGGAAGGTGAAACTGACACGCCACAAACACCTGAAGATTCAAACAAATGACAGCCGTCAGCTTATTCTTCTGTTACTGCCAAACCAGCTCAAACACAGGGAGATTTTCCTCATTCAAACGCAACAATTAACCATTAATCAATTACAACAATCACTGACGCATCTGCATGAGGAAACAAATAACTCACACTGATTAGCACACAATTAGATTCTGGGTTAAACACACACCTCCTAATACACACACATACACACACACAGAAGAACCGGCGCTTTAAAAACACACCCATCTTTACATGGGCTGATCCTGAACACAAGAGCGGTTCACAAACACAGGATACACAAGGAAACACACACAAACACGACCAGCTGGATCTACATCAGTGTCAAATAATAGACGTGACTCACTTAACATACAGAACACACACTGTACAACAGCTTTCTGTTCTCCCACCTCTAGACTACTGCTTCAGGTTGACAGGGACAATATGGGACAGCACGAATGGCAATAACATAAAAACATATCAAATAGAATTTTAATATAATATAAATTCAAATCAAAATAATAATTAAATACTAAATTAAATTATTTAATATTAAATTACATTTAAAAATGAAACATAAAATATAATAAATATAAGATAAATCAAATCAAATGTAAAACATAACTTAAAATAAAATATCTAAAATAAAATATAAATTATTAAAAAAGTAAATATAAAATAAATATAAATATATAATTAAATAAACGTAATAAATTAATAAATTTTATAATAATATAATTAAAATTTTAAATATAACAAAAACAAAAAAATAAAAATAAACTAAAATCTCTGGAAAAGCGCTATGTAAATTTAATTATTATTATTAATAATAATAAAATAAAATAAAATGGGCTTCCTTGACTTACACAGAATTTTTTTATTTTTGTTCAATATTGCTGAGTATGTCTTAAGATACCAAGAGACTAAACATGAACTTGTTTTATTCAGCAGGCTAACATTTATGTGACGGTATGTAAAATTGATATGAATAAAAAAATGATGTTCCACCATTTTTAAATCACCTAATGCATAATTACTAATGTCGTAAAACCTGCATGCATGTGTAATAGTTACACAAGGGGCGTGTCTGCTGCTGCTGTCAGAGTCTGATAGATAGCTCATCTTCTGTCCTACAGCATCTCCGGTCTCTCCCGTCGGTTTGTATATGACACATGAACTCGTTTACTCAGAATACGCTGTAGTTTAGATGTCCCAACCCACACAGCACACAGACAAACTGTCAACCAGTCACTCACTGTCATAACCAGCTCCCCTCACTAGCTGTCAGCAGCGTGTCAGAATCCTGCTCTCTGATTGGCCGACGCAATGAGGCTTTCAGTACCACTTTATAATAAAGGCCGTAGGCAATAGTTGAGAAATACATTTGTAACAGTATTTATTACACTTTGATAATATTAGTCAATACATAACATATAATACAAATTTAATTTCATTAAATGTATGCTTATTCAATTTATCCAGATTAATCTTTCTATCCACACGCTAAAAAATGCTGGGTTAAATACAACCCAGTGCTGGGTAAAATAGGGACAAACCCAGCAATTGGGTTGTTTTGACCCAGCGGTTGGGTTACTACCCAGAAGGTTGGGTTAAACATTTAAACATTTAACCCAACCGCTGGGTCAAAACAGCCCAATTGCTGGGTTTGTCCCTATTTTACCCAGCACTGGGTTGTATTTAACCCAGCATTTTTTTTTTTTAGACGTGAGCAACATCACAGAAAAACACATTTTACAATAAGATCCCATTAGTTGAGCAACACATTTGTAAATGTATTTATCAAACACAATTGTTCATTGTTAGCTCATGTCAGCTCAGGTACATTAAATAAAATGAACAGAAACTTTTGATGCATTAGTAAATATTGAAACGACCATTAACTACGACTATTACATGCTTTTTTTTCATTGACAGGTCATGTTAACTAATACAATGTTAACAAAGGCAATCTTATTGTCAAGCACTACCGGTTTTTCTTGTCACAAAATCAATTAATTTCTGTATTTCAGCTCCGTTTGATGAGTTTTTTTGTTGATTAGTCACGTAATGAGCAGGATAATCAGGTACAATCATTATCGGCCAAAGACACCAGCCTGTCATGCATTATTTCGCAATAACGCCAGTTTTACGGTACTTTATCCCTAATACAACATCCAGCTTACTCAATGTGTGTGTGTGTGTGTGTGTGTGTGTGTGAGAGAGAGATACGGCCCTGCCCTGTCATAAAGATAAATCACACGCTCCACATAATCACACAAATCCAGTCAACTCACAGCTAACATGCATAAACAGCAGTCTCTTTTGACTTCTTTAACGCCTTTTGACAGATCTGTCATTCATTCAGGTGTGTGTCTGTGATCTAATGACCCATAACAATGCTCTTGCTACAGGTATAAACATCATATGAGAGCGAACAGAAACAAGAACTGATGGAAACTCACTGTCCGGCCTTGACAGGACTGTATTCCTTCTTCTTAAACATCCCGCGTGCTGCGTCTGCGATCCGTCTCTGCGTCTCTGGGCTGTCGAGGTCCCTTCTGGCTTGTGTTATGGTTGTCTGTCACCTGCTGTGGCTCCGCCCACTGAAACAGGTGTGTCACATTCAGGCGGTTCAGACTGGACGTACCTGTTCCTTCCCTCTGAATTCCTCCAGCAAACTCTTCCTCTTCTGCACTCTCACCGTCCTCTGATAAAAAGTGACAGTAGAGACATTTATAGTCTTACAAAAGATTGCTATTTCTGTTTTTTGGGCTTTACTTTCATCAAAGAATCCTGAAAAACTAATATCACAATTTCTACAAAAAAAAAAGACATGTTTTCATCAAAGACATGTTTCTTGAGCACCAAATTTCTGAAGGGTCATGTGACACTGAAGACTGGAGTAATGACGCTGAAAATTCAGCTTTGACTCACAGGAATGCACTACATTTTACAATACATTCAAGTAGAAAACTGTTATTGAAATTGTAAAAAAAAAAAAAAAAAACATTTCACAATTTGTACTGTTTTTACTGTATTTAAAAAAAAAATTATAATAAATTTAAAAAAAAATGCAGCCTTGGCGAGCAGAAGAGACTTATTTCAAAACCATATAAAAAAATTATTAAAAACATTTCACAATTTGTACTGTTTTTACTGTATTTAAAAAAAAAATTATAATAAATTTAAAAAAAAATGCAGCCTTGGCGAGCAGAAGAGACTTATTTCAAAACCATAAAAAAAATTATTAATCTAGCGTAGTGTTAGTTTTGGCAGGTCACGTTAGTCAAGCTCGCATCAGCTGACTCTCAGCTGATCCCCATCAACCTATGGGAATACGACACCTTTCTAAGTGTTCGTATATAAGGTCCCGCAGTAATATCAGCAGTTTTCGCATTGCTCAATAGCTAATTACCCTCCTCCATCCCCAACTCCTCCTCTGTCAGTCAGGATTCAGCCTTCTGATTCTCCTTTGAATCAGACTAATTCTAAAATGTGTACATAACATTATTGAACTTTAACGATATCTGCAATACATTTATGTTGATTCTGTTCTGTTTACATTTGGGGGGTTATCGCTGCTCTCTCTGCTTTCATCCATGCTAGGCTGCATGGATGCGCAGGGAGTTCTTGCCCAGAACAGAACCATACCGCCAATCCAAACTGTATACTAATTGTCAATCATCTTTGACGATAGTGGTCCTGACAGAATTATTCCAAACATTGCAACCCTTATTAAAAAACTTTTCAGCGCAATTTAATGCATTAATGCGCTTTGGATAAAAGCGTCTGCCATTGCATGAATGTAAATGTACAGAAATGAGAATTATTGGGTCTGAAATGCTAAAAAAACTGATCTAATATAAAAAATGCAGGTAGTCAGTAAGTATTGTGTTTGTTTGTGTGAGCTTGACTTCATACATCTACTAAAATTCACCAAAACACCATTTGATTCAAAAACATAATGATTAAAGGATCCTGCAGCGTCTGAGATCTCTATATAAATATTCATCTGCTCTTACACCTGTATAACAGGTGTGTAAATGCATTTCTGTCAGGACCACTATCGTCAAAGATGATTGACAATTAGCATACAGTTTGGATTGGCGGTATGGTTCTGTTCTGGGCAAGAACTCCCTGCGCATCCATGAAGCCTAGCATGGATGAGAGCAGGGAGAGCAGCGATATCCCCCCCCCCAAAGGGTAAACAGAACAGAACCAACATAAATGTATTGCAGATATCGTTAAAGTTCAATAATGTTATGTACACATTTTTAGAATTAGTCTGATTCAAAGGAGAATCAGAAGGCTGAATCCTGACTGACAGAGGAGGAGTTGGGGATGGAGGAGGATAATTAGCTATTGAGCAATGCGAAAACTGCTGATAATACTGAGGGACCTTATATATGAATGCTTAGATAGGTGTCGTATTCCCATAGGTAGATGGGGATCAGCTGATGCGAGCTTGACTAACGTGACCTGCCAGAACTAACGTTACGCTAGATGAGTGTTTGGTGTGTGGTGGAGCAGGAATGCTGTCAATCCAGTCAGATGAACATTAGAAACTCTCTCTGTCGCTGCTCATTTATCAGCATAACTCAAAAGACGAGGCATTTAGCCACCCACAAACGACATACAGTCTGTAACTAAGCCAATCGAGTCACAGGAAGGTAATTCAATGCATATTCACCTCTGACCCCTGTCAGAAGAAACTCCATGTACTAGCGTCCCACAGACAGAGGAAACACCTGAGGGACACATTAAAGCTAAACCTGCTCCGGCACGCATGTGGCAGCGTGTTAGTGTGCCGTTCTCAGCATTAGCGCTGATCTCTAGAGTGTGTTTAGGCCGCAGGGCATCTCAAATGAGTGTTTAGAGTCAAATGAACTATTTTCTCTGCATATTAATGTTTTTATTTCTGCCAAAAAAAAATTGTTTTTAAGAACAAATATCTAAGCATTTCTTAGGCCAAAATGCATTTTCTTCATCAAGAAAAATTTACTAATTTGCCACTCAAGAATGGGGTTTTAAAAATATTTTTTCCTTTAAACTAACGGAATAGTTAACCCCAAAATTTAAATTTGCAGTAAATATACTCGCCCTCAGACCATCCAAGATGTAGATGAGTTTGTTTCTTCATCAGATTTGGAGAAATGCAGCATTGCATCACTTACTCAGCAATGGATCCTCTGCAGTGAATGGGTGCCGTCAGAGTCCAAACAGCTGATAAAAACATCACAATAATCCACAAGTAATCCACACCACTCCAGTCCATCAGTTAATGTCTTGAGAAGAGAAAAGTTGCACGTTTTTAAGAAACTTGCAACTTTAAATTATATAAATTATATTTATTCCCTGCATGAATATATGTTCAATGTATTTTTACACATGCAGTACCATATCTTATCACATGTACATCTATTATAAAGTGTATTACTGAATATAAAATGATATATATTGTGATATAGAAGTAAATATATTGTCACGTATATTTCAATAACTGTAAAAATAATCACAATATCAACAATCAGAATAAACATGCCAAGCAACATAGCAACTTGCCGCATCACCTTAGATTCTACTGAACATTCCAAACACAGCTTGTCCAATCAGAATTTTGAACTATTATTTGAATTTGCTTGTAAATTATTTATTGGAATGTAATTCTGCCATTCACTTTTCTTTAAACGAAGACTTGCATATAATAACATGCACATCTGTAAGGTTTTCAATATGGAAGAAGAGGATTATCCTAGACAGCGTTACTAAATATTTATTCATATTCGATGCATTTTAGATTCATATGTTTTTAATGTTGGACTTCACTGAATGTGGATTCAGTCCAGTTATTCCTCCACCCTGCAAGCAAACACAGATGGATAACACACACACACACACACACCGGCTCTCACACTGATTAAAATAGAGACTGAGAGAGAGAGAGAATGTGTAATTAGTCAGCGTTTATGACCTTAAATATTAATAACATTCTTTGCATCATTACATCACAACTTCCTTTTACATCACAAAAATGTGACCTGACCGACACTGACCTCAAAAACACTTCAGTCACACTTGAACTGCATTAGATAATGCAACCTGATCTCATGGCAATTCGTACATATTTTACGAGGAGGAGGCTAATTAATATGAATTCGTCCGACCTCACTCATACAAATTCGTATGATTTTGATTTTGGCGTACAATGGCCTACACCTAACCCTGTCCCTAAACCTACCCGTCACTGGGGTCTAGACAAATCATACAAAATCTTACAAATGAGGTCCTACAAATGTGTACGAATTAGCCACCTCATGTACGAATTGACCGTGAGATAGCGTTTGTCACACCCATGGACGTTTTACTGTGTTTCCATTACCCATGTGCTCTGTGTGACCTACTTTAGTACTTTTCCCTCATGTTTGATTGTGTTATTATGTTCAGGTGTGTCTAGTCGTTTTCCTAATTTTTGTTCTCCATATAAGTTGCATTCTGTTCAGAGTGTCCTTGTCCAGTCTCGTCGATGTATATGCGTGTTTGGCTGCCTTCTTGTGATGGATTACCCCTATGTGGATTATTAAAGACTGTTCATCGTTATTCTTCTGCTTTGTGCATTCACTCCTGCACCACACCGTGAAAGAAGAACGGACCCTATAAAGTTAAGTGGCGTGTTTCCCAGCATTTTGTTTTTTTTCGTTTTTGTTTTGTTTATCATGAATGACCCTGCCGTCCTCGTCCCTCGTCTCTCGAGGACCATATGAAAGACTTTGTGTTCCTTGCCAACCTGACACACTACCCGGACAGCTGCCTCTGCTCGTTTTATCAAACTGGACTAAACACCGCCACACGAGCGCAGCTGTCCGGGGAGGGTCCTCGAGAGCGCCTCGCCGCCTTCATAGAGTGGGTGCTGGTGTCCTGCAAAGCCCCACTCCTGACCCAGAGCTGCCCTGAATCGTATGCTAGTACGATAACGACCACTGAGGTCGTTCCCCCGTTGCTGGCGCTCACAGTGCTGGAAGTAGCCTTCTGGAGTGTGTGGGCAGCACACACCGGTTCTAGCACACACCGGTTCAGAGACTCAGCCTCTGAGTCTCGGACTCCGCCCGGGCTCCCTCGTCCCTCCGGCTCCGCCTTGGTCAGTCGTCGACCATCCACCGCCTCGGGACTCCACTCCTCTGGCTTCACTCGTCCCTCCATCCCTCCTCCTCCGGTTTCCTTCTGTTGTCACCCTGGCTCCTCTCTCTGTCTATTCCTTCATGGACCCTCCTGTCTCCTCCGTGGCACCTCCCTCCGTCATCACCACCCTGGACTCTGATGTTCATCCTCCTCCCGGCCATCCGGCCATCCGGCCACCTCCTGAACCTTCTCTAATCACCTTTTTCCATCCCACATCCATTCCATAGTCCTCCTCCATCCCTCCCTCTTTTTTCTGCGGTGCGAGGTCGCGCCTTCCGGGAGGGGGGCGATCTGTCACACCCATGGACGTTTTACTGTGTTTCCAGTACCCCTGCGCTCTGTGTGACCTACTTTCCCTCATGATTGATTGTGACGTTATGTCTAGTCGTTATCCTCATTTACGTTCTCCATACAAGTTGCATTCTGTTCAGTGTTTCCTTGTCCGGTCTCGTCGATGTATACGCGTGTTGGCTGCCTTCTTGTGATGGATTGCCCCATCTGACATATTAAAGACTGTTTATCGTTATTCTTCTGCTTTGTGCGTTCACTCCTGCACCACACTGTGACAGCGTTAGAAAATATGACAATACGTATTGTCTTAGTTTTCACTATTAGATCTAATGTTATTTTTTTAAACCAAACTTTCTCTTAAGTCACTTTTTTTTTTTATTTTTACAATAAATTACATTTTGCTTTTATTTCTATATTATTGCGCATCCGGCCACCTCCTGAACCTTCTCTAATCACCTTTTTCCATCCCACATCCATTCCATAGTCCTCCTCCATCCCTCCCTCTTTTTTCTGCGGTGCGAGGTCGCGCCTTCCGGGAGGGGGGCGATCTGTCACACCCATGGACGTTTTACTGTGTTTCCAGTACCCCTGCGCTCTGTGTGACCTACTTTCCCTCATGATTGATTGTGACGTTATGTCTAGTCGTTATCCTCATTTACGTTCTCCATACAAGTTGCATTCTGTTCAGTGTTTCCTTGTCCGGTCTCGTCGATGTATACGCGTGTTGGCTGCCTTCTTGTGATGGATTGCCCCATCTGACATATTAAAGACTGTTTATCGTTATTCTTCTGCTTTGTGCGTTCACTCCTGCACCACACTGTGACAGCGTTAGAAAATATGACAATACGTATTGTCTTAGTTTTCACTATTAGATCTAATGTTATTTTTT
The DNA here is from genome assembly GCF_001515645.1 of Sinocyclocheilus grahami. Taxonomy (NCBI): domain Eukaryota; kingdom Metazoa; phylum Chordata; class Actinopteri; order Cypriniformes; family Cyprinidae; genus Sinocyclocheilus; species Sinocyclocheilus grahami. The sequence goes on along the minus strand of NW_015506314.1, from coordinate 254,766 downwards.
TAAACCAAACTTTCTCTTAAGTCACTTTTTTTTTTTTTTTTTACAATAAATTACATTTTGCTTTTATTTCTATATTATTGCCTTCAGTAGAGCTGCTTTATAGCTAATTTGTTTCATAACTAATGAATTGTACATTAACACTGATATTTTCCTGTTTCCTGTCAATCTGTTTTAAAAAGCACTATAGAAATAAATGTGACTATTTTAACACCTAATCCAATGCCATTTAGACATTAAGCAGGCCTATGTTTTAAGTATAGCGCATATTGCACTGCACAGTAACAAATGCTATGAAAATCAGCCTGTCACTTTCACGTCATACTGATTAGATTATCTACTGTACATTCACGTCAAAGGAAATACATAATCAGCTTATTTAAACAATACTGTTGCAAAGAAGAGATGATGAGATTATATTTGCTGATCCTGCAGAGTATTAGACAGGGTCAGAAATTAACCAGGATAAAAGAAAGCCTCTAAAAGTGACAAAAATGGCACAGACATTTTCCCATATAGCTAGTGAATCAGCCTGACATTTAATCTGTTATCTAACATTCAGTGTATTTTGAAATATTATATTAGTCATCTCAGCAGGAGTCTTGTTGAATGTGGTGCCAATTAAAGAGTTTTTGTTCCCTTTTTTTCATGAAAACAAACTAAAATCTGCTTTAAAATCAGTTTCTAGGTTGCAAAATGTCCCTCCTTAATTACTAAAGCTCAATTATGACACCAGTATTTGGCAACAAGAGTTCAGCAGACGTGAGTCACAATTGCGAAGTGAATTAAACCGTATCGAGTGTGGAATGCTTGACTGGTCCCATATGTGTGACATGAGTTTATTTGTATCCTAGTATCTGCAATCCTCCATGCTTCTGGATGTGGAAATGCGGTTTATTGTGTTCACAAGACTATTGAAACAGGTGTGTCTCCTTCACACCCTACACAGGAACTTAACACACATACACACCTACATACCTCATTGGTACAACCCTCCCTTCTCTCCAAGATCTGTACTCATCCAGAGTGAGCAAAAGGGCTGGCAGAATCACTCTGGACCCCTCACATCCAGCACACTCCCTCTTTGAACTGTTGCCATCTGGTCGACGCTACAGAGCTCTGAGCACCAGAACGACCAGACACAGGAACAGTTTCTTCCCTCAGGCAATCCATCTCATGAACACCTGACAATAACTGTGGAACACACACTATTTATTCACTCATACACTTATTTATCTAACACACACACTCAGTCTACATTTCAATTTGCACATAATATACCTGTACATACAACTGTCTATTGTTATATACCTGTACATACAATTGTCGATTTGTATATTTTTATTCCTTATTTACTTGTTCTATTTTTCTATTTTTTATTATCTGTGTTTTTGTTCTGTCACTGTCATTCTGTTACACTGTGGAAGCTTCTGTCATGAAAACAAATTCCTCGTATGTGTAAACATACCTGGCAATAAAAACTCATTCTGATTCTGATTCATTCTGATTCTGACCTGCGTCCGGACAACACATACACACACACAAAAACTGTAATCATGACCAAACGCTGCTCACACGCCGACCGCTGTTGCTATCCACCTTTTTCTTGTTGTAAAAATGGGCGCGGCCATTTGTAAATTCTATGGGTCTGGCTTCCGGTCTCATCTGCATCCACTCCGTCCAGCTATTTTTAGCTGAACAAAACAGTTCGTTTTGCTCCTTGATATTGAAAGTTGGTGTGTCTTATATTATTTTAATGTATTATCTTAATTATGAACACACTGGTTTGTAGTGCAAGTGTTTTACCGTTTACTGCACGTTGTTATTCTCCTCGTTATTTACCTATAGCGGCTAATGAACCGGAAGTCTCACCCATAGGCTTACTTCCGCGTTGAAGAAAAAGGTGGATAGCGACCAACCGACGACCGAACTCGCACAAATTTGCCACGATGCATGACCGAAAGCTGCTTGGCTTGAAAATGACTTCTGTGTGAACAGTGCTTCAAACATCGTTATGCTTGGTCACAAAATTTCGCTAATGTGACTGCATATTAATTTCTATGATCTTCTTACTTACTGTTATATTTAGGGGCGGGCTTATGGGCAGAGCTTCATTCTTTCTTTTTGCTTTTTTATATCTTAAATTTTTTATGATTCGCATTGTACAAAGTCAAACAATATCGCCACCTCTTAAAGGTATTATTCACCCAAAAATGAAAAGTTGCTGTTAATTTACTCACCCTCTCATTTAAGACGTACAGTAGATGACTTATATTTTATAACAGCAAAGAAGATTGAACTGAAACCATGAGTAGGCTATATTAACAGCAAATTTACATTTTTGGGTGAACTATCGCTTTAATTTGTACAACTTTATATCTATATATAAAGGGGCGTGGTTATATCTAGGGGCGTGGGTAGAGGCGGAGCCTCATTCATACTTTTTTCCATTTTTAGTCGGAAGCCTTGTCTCACGAATAACGGAAAATTTTGAACTAAAAGTTCAAATAGTTAAATTTTTCTGTTCCATAAAATAAAAGCATGTACAGTTTTACAGTGGTACATATAATGATAACATCACACAGAAACATAATAAACCGATGCAAAGTTCATACCTGTTCAGGTTTTTCTCCAAATAGACTCGATGCCCTGCAGGTTCTGCTCACAAACACAAAAGAACAATTTTACTGTCATTCAAGACTAAACACACAGCATTTGCATATGTATGTAATGATGTGAGATGATCTAACACACACTCATACACACACAGCACAAATCTACAGGGAGAGACTCGTCCCAGATACATCAGTCCAGCTCCACCAACTAATTACAGATGATTATAAACACAATGATTTAATTATACAGAGAATGAGGTATTTATATTGTGTGAATAAAACACGAGTGCGGTTTAACTGTGTCAATAACTGTCAAATACTGTGGTAGAACTTACCAGTTCAAGTCAAAAAGTCCACGCTCTGATCTTCAGGTCTCTAGATGAGACTTGTGCCCCTCTTTCAATGAAGGTCTTTGAGACTTATTGATGTGGTTTCGTTTTTGTTGATGCTTTTAGTGTCACATTTGCAACCTCTTCTAAAATTCTACAATTGGAATTTTAAATTAAGGCAAGACACAACAGGAAAAGTCACTGTTTTTCATGCACTTTTGAAATTTTGGGCTATTTTTGTTTCCATAAATATGCCTTATTTCAGACTATAGTGGAAATAGAACAAATACAAAGTACACATATAAATGTTTTTCTTTATTAGGCTATTTATCTGTTTGCATCTGTAGATTTGAATAACAAAACATACTTTATCTTTAAAGGCCGTTTTCTCCAAATGAGTTTGTTCGTCCACTTCAGCAGTGCTTACAGAAGCCAAATTTTACAGTTTTATTCATATCTATCTGAAGGTTTTTACTGCGGGGGTTATTTATATTCATTTCTCAGAATAGAATAAATAAAAATAAAAATAATAGAAAACATTAAAATTAGAAAGTTGCTCTGACACCTAACTGAAATAAAGTTTAAGTACTAAAATGACTAAAACGGAAATAAAAATAAAGCTAAATAAATATTCAAAAAGTACTTAAACTAGAATAAAATATGAAAATAAAAGACAATTCAAAACATAAATGAATACTATAACAGTATATAAATGATACTAAAATAACACTTACTGACAGTATTTTCTGATTTATAGATTCAAAATCCCTTCTGTAAAAATTGATTTTTGATTTTCAAATAAGGTTGAATCTAAATTTATCCGATGTTCAGATTTATGTTCTGGAAATATTTGCAAATTAGTGCACATTCAATTCGTTCTTAATTAATTAATTCTTCATTTTCATATTTAATATTCATTTTGCCTAATAGTCTAAACACTATTTATTAGTTAACCTTTGTGTCTAGAGACTGTATAATTTTTTTTTATAAAAATAAAGATTGTTGGTGTCAATTACCAACTCAGATTGGCTCATAATTTTTTGCTGTGGTCGTAAATTTAAAAGAATAGTGGAATTTTACTGGAATTTTGATATCTGTTAACATGGCAATATTCTTTTAACCATTAAAAATATTTTTAGAGAACTGCATATTTTCTTTGAGAGGACGTTGATGATTATCCAGCATTGAACCAGCTGTATACGAGCTCTCAGCGTCTGTCATCTGAGCATCCGCCCGTAACAATGACATTTATTAGCAGCAAATAACAGCGTTTAAAGAATGCAGCACTGCCTGATGTGTGCCAGAGGTGAAAGTGTGTAATAACATCAACAATAAAAACTTATCAGCACACAGTGAGGGCGATGTGTGTGTTGTGAAAGTGTGTGTTTCTCAGCAGAGGGTGGGTGGGCTGACTGATGGTTTATGGCGGAGGTCTCGTCGTTTAAAGCTCAGAAACCTATCAGCCGCCTACAATCTTGTCAGCGCACTTCACCTTTAGTGTCAGCAAAGTCTGAAACACACCTTCAGCTGCGATCAGACAAGACTCTCATGTCATTCCACACACATTTTACTCTACGGCGCTGGAAATATGCTCGCCTCGCCCTTCACCTCTGCAGAACACAAGATATGAGGCACAATCTCATGAAAACCCGTCGAGATCAACATGAACTGAAGACAATGAACACCATTAACATTTTCATGATGCTCAAAGACCATTTTCATAACTCCAGATTGTCATTATTTTAAAACAAAAAACCTATAGAGATTGTGAAGTTTTTATAATTCCTGGTTTGATGTCCTGCCATTTATTTTTGCTGATTGAAATAAAAAATATTGCATTAATCATCAGTGAGAATACAGGGAATCTCAACCATTTTGGATGCATTACGATAAATGTTTTCTTACATAACAGTAGTGAGAATTTTGCAAGAAAGTAGTCACAAATGCATTAAAAATGTACGAATAAATGCACAAAATATAGCCTTGTTAAAAAAGGTCTAATTTGTAAACTACATTACTTAAAATTAACTAATAATGAACAGCATCTAATAATCTTAATGTTATCTTCAAAACATTTTTTAAATCAAAATTTGCATCTGTTAACATAGTTAATGCATTGTGAACGACTTGAACAACTGTTAATATTTAAAATATCCCAAATATTGAGTTAATATCTAAAAATATTTATAATTTATAATTTCTTTAGTAACATTAATTAATATTAATAGTAAAATATTACTGCATTAACTAATTTAAACAAACAAGACCTTACTTTTCAATTTTTTATTTACTGTAATACTTACATTTATTAGCCTAATAGTTTTTTTTTCTAAATCAAATAAAAAATGTATCAGTAGGTGTGGATATGTGCTGATGAACGACATTCATGCATGAAAGCCTCTTTTAAAGGGGTCATATGATGCGATTTCAATTTTTCCTTTCTCTTTGGAGTGTTACAAGCTCTTGGTGCATAAAGAAGATCTGTAAAGTTGCAAAGACTAAAGTCTCAAATCCAAAGAGATATTCTTTATAAAAGTTAAGAGTCAACCACGCCTACCTAAAACCGCTCGTTCTAACACGCCCCCACATGTCTACCTCACTATGTGGGAAGATTTGCATAACGCCACCCAAATGTTCACGCAAAGAAAGAAGGCGTAACTTTTATTCTCGCTGTAGTTTTGTTGTTTCCGCCGCCATGTCGTGAAGACGCTGTGTGCTTCGTTGTGAAAGCGAAACTACTTTGTTTGGTCTTCCAAAAGAGGACGATATCCGCTTCGTCATGCCTGGAGCTACAACTTCGCACTGTGGATCGCCGGATCGGCTTTCACCGTGGACGAAGCGGAATCCAGCCCGGGGTCGTCACATGTCCCTCCGGACGCTCCTTCGTCGAAATCGCCGGCCACGCCATTCTCAAGCCCGCGCCTCTGCTCACTCTAGCCCTCCTGCCGTTCCTCACTCTAACCGCCAGCATCTGCTCACTGTAGGCCGCGGTGTGTGATGCTGTTTCATTGTGAAAGCGAAGCTACTTTGTTTGGCCTTCCAAAAACGGACATGGCTAGAAATCAGTGGTTAAGTTGTATTTACAACACTGTCCCAGAACAGTTCAACCCAAATATTCAGATGTGTGCAGCGCATTTTATGGAGGACTGTTACCTCATCCTGGTAGAGCAGACTACAATGCCGGCTGTACTGACTCACAGACTGTAAGTACGTCTTTTATATTTAAAGAGTTTTTATACTTTATATATTTAAAGCAAGTTTTTTGGGCAGTGTAGAGTAGTGCTTGTTGTTTGTCATTTCTCCGATCACAAATGCAGACATGGTTTTATGTTTACGCGGCGCGATGCAATGCGTAAAAAGACAGTATAAATCATTATAATCCAGAATTATGTCCCCACTGGATGCAACGAATGCCTCGTTTATAATGGGTTTTCATGTTTTTGAATCATCGCTCCGGCCGGACAGGGCATCATCACAGTATGGTGAGGGGTGTAACATTTCCGTCACACACTTGAGGTATTCGGCCAATCACAACGCACTGGATAGCTGGCCAATCACAGCACACCTTGCTTTTCAGACCGATGAGCTTTGTAAAAATCGACGCGTTTCAGAAAGGCGGGGCATAGAGGAGAAACAATAATGTACAGTATGTGGAAAATAATGTGTTTTTTGAACCTTAAACCGCATAAACACATTTCATTACACCAAATACAGTTCTTTTTAGCAACATCATATGACCCCTTTAAAAGGGTGGGTTTCAAATCTTTTCAGTCGTGCATGTTGAGAATTTCTGACCTTTGGAGTTGGCATGACCTGTCAGCAGTGAATGAGTAAAGCAGCTCTCGTAGGTTTGTGCAAGGCTGAGTCTCATGAAAGCGGTCAGGAACGTGTTTGGGTCATACTGCAGTTCACCTCAAAATACAAAGAAAGAACAAAACATTACATTTAGAGAGTCAGAGGTCTACTGTAATGTGAAAAATAAAATACCTGCATTATTTAAATTGTCATCATTTTTAATGCACATAATAAACTTGCATTAAAAATAAGGCAACCATAAAAATATTATATATATATATATATATATATATATATATATAT
>NW_015506314.1:244893-247717 GCF_001515645.1 Sinocyclocheilus grahami | reverse complement strand
GAGATTGTGAAGTTTTTATAATTCCTGGTTTGATGTCCTGCCATTGATTTTTGCTGATTGAAATACAAAATATTGTATTAATCATCAGTGAGAATACAGGGAATCTCAACCACTTTGGATGCATTATGATAAATGTTTTCTTACATAACAGTAGTGAGAATTTAGCAAGAAAGTAATGTCACAAATGCATTAAAAATGTACGAATAAATGCACAAAATATAGCCTTGTTAAAAAAGGTCTCATTTGTAAACTACATTACTTAAAATGAACTAATAATGAACAGCATCTAATAATCTTAATGTTATCTTCAAAACATTTTTTAAATCAAAATTTGCATCTGTTAACATAGTTAATGCATTGTGAACGACTTGAACAACTGTTAATATTTAAAATATCTCAAATATTGAGTTAATATCTAAAAATATTTAATACCATCATATGACCCCTTTAAAAGGGTGGGTTTCAAATCTTTTCAGTCGTGCATGTTGAGAATTTCTGACCTTTGGAGTTGGCATGAACTGTCAGCAGTGAATGAGTAAAGCAGCTCTCGTAGGTTTGTGCAAGGCTGAGTCTCATGAAAGCGGTCAGGAACGTGTTTGGATCATACTGCAGTTCACCTCAAAATACTAAGAAAGAACAAAACATTACATTTAGAGAGTCAGAGGTCTACTGTAATGTGAAAAATAAAATACCTGCATTATTATATATTATATAATATATTTAAATTGTCATCATTTTTAATGCACATAATAAACTTAATTTATGCAACAAAAAAGTTGCCCATCAAATATTAAACTTATTTGATGTATGTTTCTCATTTTAATTTACGTTTCAATTAAGTACTAAAACAACAAACTAAAAACTAAAACTTTTATTTTAGTTATAGTTTAGTTATAAATTAATTTTTTTTTAATTAATACAAATATATAGTTTAAAAAATAAAAAATGAGTTCAAAATATTAATAAAAACGTACATTATCATTTAAATAATTTTGTGTATTACAGTTATGAAAATTTGAGAGTAAAATCTGCTTAAATTTAAAAAAAAGACGTTTTAATGGACAAGAAATAGCTTTCATCTTCTTTATGTAAAATATAGCCTACTTTCTGTTACTATTTTACGGTGGAAAAATACCTACTGTTAACAAGCAATAAAATGAAGTAAAACCAAAACTACTAGATTTAGTCATCAAAGTTGAGAGAATGAAGCTGTAATTTGGTTTCGAGTGAATTCTTAATTAGGCGTCTGAGTAATTATAGTTTAAGAGAAAAATCTTCCTTTGCATTCGTGCACTTGACACATACTTGCCTACCATTTCTCATAATAAACACAAATTAGCTTATAACAGAGAAACATTTACAGCATGAGACTCATCGTTCCTGCTGCACACTGACAAATACACATACAAACATGTGAATAATTACTCATGAATGAGAAGAGAGGAACGCTGATTTCACTCACCACCACTACAGGACGCCCCTGATTCATAACATTATGTAATAAATAGTGCTGTCAAACGATTAAACGCATCCAAAATAAAAGTTGGATGCGATTAATCGCGATTAATCGTTCGACAGCACTAGTAATAAACACGTGTCATTTGCATACAAGTACCATAGTGAACAAAGTAATAAGCAGGTTAAACTTCTTACTGAGAACCATTGCAAACTCTTCTGTAGTGCAGGATTGTGGGAAATATCAGCATGCACAGATGTACACTTTGTAAAAACGCTGAAAATATGATTCTGTTCACATTTGAAGTAATATTTTTAACAGCTGTGAGGTCACAGACCGCATATAAGATTAACCTGGCACTAAAGCATCTATTATAAAATAAAGATAAAATATTTTGAATAAATGTGTTGCTTGCAATACATTGATTTAACCAGAATACATGCAGGATTTAAGAAGATACATTTAAGACCTATGTAAGACCAATTAAAGAAAATGAAGGGAATATTATATGTCAGTATGTTCTTATTTTCCAGAGCAAATGTCTAAAGATTCTTAACTCAAGAAACATTTACTTGAGAAACAAACTGACGTGAAATTGATCAAATGAATTGAGTTGATGATTCAAACAAGAACAAATATCTGCTAATGGGGTCAGAAAAATCAACTTAATTCAAAGGCAAAACTAGTTTTCATATCCCATATTTGTTCTTGTTTTGAGCATAAACTCACCTAATTTTGTCCAGTTTCTCAGAAAACAAGATTTAAGCTCTTCGTGTTGCATCTCAAGTCAATGTATCTTGAATTAAGGATCATTTGTATCGGAAAACAGGACAAAAACACATAGGAAGTTCAGTTTTTTTTCTTCTTTTTGCAGTGATTTCAACATTTACTTAAGACTTTATGCTCTGATTTGAGAGCTTTATAAGATCTTAATTCCTGTGAGGGCAAACTACAACTTTTTAAGACCCATAGAAAGCCAAATGAGGATTTCTGGATGAAAACCGAAGCTTTTGCCCTCATAATGGTGTAGCTACCGCATCTACCAGCAGGGGCTAACTAGACCACGTTAACCAGCCCATGACAACCTGTTTGAAATAATAAATATAGCAAAAAACAAAAAAAACAAAAACAACAACAGACTGCTGTCACTGTACTTTGCTTTCATTTTATGATAAATATTCAAAGCACTGTGTGGAGGACTGACAGAAGCCATGAGGAGTATCAGTGTGTGTGTGTGTGTGTGTGTACGCGTTTTTGTGACAAATGAGGACATACATTTGTATTATGACAAAGGTATGACATAGGTATTACAAGGAGAAGGTGACTTTTCAGGACATTACCCCATGTCCTCACTTTTCAAAACGCTTA
>NW_015506314.1:232384-243142 GCF_001515645.1 Sinocyclocheilus grahami | reverse complement strand
AGATCAGACACAGAGCACAGAGATCAGACAGAGACAGAGTACAGAGATCAGACAGAGACAGAGTACAGAGATCAGACAGAGCACAGAGATCAGACACAGAGCACAGAGATCAGACAGAGACAGAGTACAGAGATCAGACAGAGACAGAGTACAGAGAAAACACATAGGAAGTTCAGTTTTTTTTCTTCTTTTTGCAGTGATTTCAACATTTACTTAAGACTTTATGCTCTGATTTGAGAGCTTTATAAGATCTTAATTCCTGTGAGGGCAAACTACAACTTTTTAAGACCCATAGAAAGCCAAATGAGGATTTCTGGATGAAAACCGAAGCTTTTGCCCTCATAATGGTGTAGCTACCGCATCTACCAGCAGGGGCTAACTAGACCACGTTAACCAGCCCATGACAACCTGTTTGAAATAATAAATATAGCAAAAAACAAAAAAAACAAAAACAACAACAGACTGCTGTCACTGTACTTTGCTTTCATTTTATGATAAATATTCAAAGCACTGTGTGGAGGACTGACAGAAGCCATGAGGAGTATCAGTGTGTGTGTGTGTGTGTGTACGCGTTTTTGTGACAAATGAGGACATAAATTTGTATAATGACAAAGGTATGACATAGGTATTACAAGGAGAAGGTGACTTTTCAGGACATTACCCCATGTCCTCACTTTTCAAAACGCTTATAAATCACACAGAATGGAGTGTATTGAAAATCTGAAATAGCACAAAGTCTCCTGTGAGGGGTAGGTTTAGGGGTAGGGTTGGTGTAGGGCAATAGAATATACGGTCTGTACAGTATAAAAACCATTACGCCTATGGGATGTCCCCACTTTTCACAAATGTAAACCTGTGTGTGTGTGTGTGTGTGTGTGTGTGTGTCTGTGTTTCTCTGATCCGGCCTACAGGATTAAAGGGGTGAGAGGAGGCCGTGAGAGACAATCCTCACATCACAGACAGACCACTGACAGTCCAGCAGCTCAGCTGAGGCTGTGTTTGTGGAGATGGGCCTTCGCTGGCTGTGGAGGCACCGGGTGAGCGCTTTACTGCTGGTGTTAGCGCTCGTACTGCTCCTCACGCTCCTGGCCACACGCTCACTGCAGACCAACAGGTGAGAGACTTCACTAGCAGAAAACTAAACAAATGAAATACGTTTACATTAGCATTTGGCAGATGCTTTTATCCAAACAACTTACAATGCATTTAAGGATTCAAACCCACGATCCTGGCATTACTAACCGAGTTCTCTGCAAGTTTATTATTGTTAATTAAAACTAAAACAATAATACGGTTACTTGAAATAAGATAAACATGAACTGAAATGAAATAAAATATAGACAAACTTATTTTCATTTAGTTTAACTTGATATACTAAAACATAAACAATAATAATAGTAGCTATAGGCTCTACACATTTAAAAAAATAAAACCAAAAATGTAATAAAAATAACAAAAAACAAAATTACTTAAATCTTAACAAAAATGAATGAATTCAAAATATTACTAAAAACACAATATTTTCCCAGTACTATTTGCATTTGGCAAATGCATTAATCCAGAATGACTTACAATGCATTATAGTTAACTATAAAATAATAGCACTACAATAAAATGAACATTAACTGAAATAAAATATAAAGACTTCAACTTATTTTATTTCAGCTGGTTGTCAAAGGAAACATTTTTTCATTTTCATTCAGTTTAGCTTGATATACTAAAACAAAAATGAATAAAGACTATATAGATACATAATAAAAACAGTAATAAACATAACCAAAATTGCTAAAAAATGGAACTAAAATTAAGAATAAAAAAGGGAAAATATAAAAATTATTTCAAAATATGAATAAAAACCATAATAGTTTCTTAATACTATACACATCTGTCGGATGCTTTTATCCAGTGACTTACAAAGCATTATATTTAACTAAAACATGAAATGAAATGATCATTAACAGAAATAAAACAAAAAATATATATATATAAAAAAAAACTTAAAACGCATTTTATTTCAACTAGTTGCAAAGGCAGTATTTCTCATTTAGTTTAACTTGAGAAAACTATCATATTATAGTTTATAATAGTTTTATATAGCATTGAAAACTAGTATAGTTTCTCAATAATACTTGAAACAACACTGAAGGTTAAAAAGGACTTTCAAACTAAGTCTGGAACAAATTCTATTTAAATAACTAGAATTAGGTTTGTTTGGTTGGTTTTTAAAGGGTTTTCTCAACACAAGGTGCACATCACGTGGTTTGGTTTCTTTGGTTGAAAAGCTTTTTTACGAATTGAGGCGTTCACTTAGTCTAGGAAACCACACTGGAAAGTTCACCAGAAAACAGGTCATTTGGACTCACAAACATGGTTTGAAAGCAATCCGGCCTGGTTTTGAGTGAAGTGCTTATGATGACATTTAATTTGCCTGGTTTATTTATGTGCTACTTGCACACTGGAGTCAATTTCTGCTGAAACAACTCGCATCCCTTAACTCATCAGTTGCATACATAACACATTTATGTGGTTCAAATCCAATGAAAAAACTAGAAAGAAAGAAAACTGCTCAGCTGATAAAGGAGAAAACATCTAATCAGATGTTTCTCCTACAGAACCTATGATCTGAGACCTACAGCAGACAGAAGGAACCAGAGAAGAGCTGCTGAGAAGCACACGTCACCTCTCACTCCAAACACACACCAACCGCCCAAACACAGACCGACAGCCAGAGCCGAGCAGCGGAGAGCACATCCACCCATGGTCTTCCTGAAGACACACCGGACCGGCAGCAGCACTGTGCAGAACATCCTGTTTCGACTCGGGGAACGAGAGAGCGCCACCTTCGCCTTTCCCTCCCACACGTACCAGTTTAACTACCCAGACAGGTAAAATGAGCACAGTGCATGCACATCACATTTCCAACAATGTTTCAGTATCTCCATAAGTTTAATTACATGTTAAAGTACTCCATTACCTGTTTCCATTCATCTCAGAGGTGTTTTGGTGCAGGGTCTTCTAGAAGTGCATGACCTGCTGCTGCTGTTTTTGGTCCCAAGTAGCTGAAAACTCTTCATTAGTGAATATTCTGGGTCAAAGACAACAGGTGGAGAAAAATATGAGTCTATTTCACCATGGTGCTAACTGGACCAAGCTAATCAATCTAAGGCACCAAATGACAAAGATAAATACATAAAAGCCTCCAAAACACATCAACTATAGTAATGCAATTAAATATTTACAGTACAATTGATATGTTGCTTGCAAATTGGATTGTTGGCATACACAGCTACTTTTTAATGGAGAAAGATTAATTTTGACAGTAAGTTAGTTACGGCATGGGGCTAACTTGGCCATGCTAAACATGCTAATGAATCGCCCGAAGACAATTTAAGTCCATTTCACAATCTGAAGAACCTTCATCTCCTATAATATCATAAAATTCTTACAAAATAAGTTGTTTGCAATGCGCTTTGGTAGCATACATGACTAGTTTGAATGGTTGTCAGTGGAAAAGGATGCATCTTGACTGAAAAACTGGTTGCAGCATGGGGCTAAAGGCAAATTGCTAAAATGGCAAATTGGTTTGTTAGCATACATGTTTACTTTTCAATGGCTGTCAATGGAGAAAGATGCTTTTTGGCAGCAAATTATTTATAGCATGGGGCTAACTGGACCATGCTAAACAATCAAATATTTGTTTAAGAAAATGTATAAATATAAAAACATTTCCAATGTCCATTTCCCATTTTAATAAGCCTCCAAAAAAACTACTATAATATAATGAAATACTCATGATTTATTCCATTTGTTTTGCTAGCATTCACAGCTACTTTGAATGGCTGTAAATGCAGAAAGAAAAATTTGACAGCAAATTAGTTACTGCACTGAGCCATGCGAAGCAGTCTTTATGATATTCCTCATTTAGCTACCCATGCTAGGTCGCCAAAAGTCAATAGTAAACAAAAGCCAATGGATGGCGCCCTAAAATGGACCTTTAAAAACACTGCATATATCACTACACTGAAAAAAGGTACAAAAGTTGTCGCTGGGGCAATACCCTTCTAAAAGTTAACTAATATGGTACTATTTAGGTACTAATATGTACCTTTAAGACACCAATATGCACCTTTTAGGGGTAAATAAAAGTTTTAACTTTTTTTGAAAGGGTACTGCTGCAGTGACATCTTTTGCACCTAGAGTGTAGGGTGGATGGATCAAGTCAGTCAGTCAGTCATTAACAACGTATTCTTGACCTCCCTCTTCAGACCATTAACGACTGTTCAAGGGTTAATGAGCTTTAAACCAAACAAGTTCTTCACTCTCGCTCTCTCTCTCTCTGTCTCAGATTCAGAGCGGCATTTGTGGACGAGCTGCCCGAGGGTTCATCTCAGTTCGACTTGCTTTGCAGTCACATGCGTTTGGACCTGAGGGAGGTGAGGAAGGTGATGCCCCAGAATGCTGTCTTCATCACGGTCTTGCGAGACCCAATCAAGACCTTTGAGTCAGTCTTTGGGTACTACACCTCCACCGTCCCAGCGTTCCTCACTGCGCATCGAGCTGCCGCCATCGAGGGCAAATCTGCGCTCTCTGTGTTCCTGGACTCTCCGGAGATCTTCTGGGACCCGAAGGAACCTAGGAACGGTCTTGCCAAGAACCCAATGAGCTTTGACATGGGGTTCAACAACCAGAAGTGGAACGGCTCCTGGCCAGAGGACTTGGCGCAACTGGAGGAAGCGTTTCACCTGGTGATGATCGCAGAGCACTTTGACGAGTCCCTGGTTCTCCTGGGGGCTCTTCTCGGACTGGAACATGAGGATTTGGCTTACCTTCGGCTCAATGTTCGTGCCGGCAACAGCGTGACGGATCTGGACGAGAACATGCAGGCGAAAGTGCGATCGTGGAACGTGCTGGACACACTGCTCTACGACTTCTTTGTGCAGGTGTTCTGGGAGAAGGCGTCTCAGTTCGGGATGGAGAGGTTGAAAGCGGAGGTGGAACGGCTCAGGGCCTTTACGGAGGATGTACGACGGAAATGTGTGTCCAGGGCTGAGGTTCCTCCGGGGGAGCTGGAGGACTTGCTGCGCCCATGGCAGACAGAGACGGCCACTATTGTGGGATATGAGGTGCAGGGGAACCTGTCGCTGCAGGATCAGGGGTTCTGCATTCGGATGATGCTTCCTGAGCTTCAGTATCACTCGCACTTGTACTTCAAGCAGTATGGTAGAGATATGAGAGCCGCTCCAGCTGAGTGAAGCCTTGGACCAGGTGGGACTCAACGTCTCAGGCCTGGTCTTGGCTAATGGGACTCCATCAACTCTTCACAGAACAAGTCTGGTGGAGTTGAACTAAGATGGAGCATTGCACCATCAAAATGCAAGTCCTAGATAAAACAGGATAGCAACACTCCTTCCCCAAACGGTGGTCTACATCAGTGGTTCCCAACCTATGTCTTGGAGAACCCCAAACAATACACATTTTGGATGTTTTACTCATCTGACAAAACCATTTCAGGTCTTGGAGTTTTTACTAACAAACTGATGAGCTGAAAAAGGTGTTTCTCATTAGGACAGTGGTGTCCAATGATCCTGCTCCTGGAGGGCCAATGTTCTGCAGAGTTTAGCTCCAACACATCTGCCTGGAAGTTTCGAGTGATCCTGAAGACTTTGATTAGCTGGTTCAGGTGTTTTATTAAAGTTGGAGCTAAACGCAGGTCAGTGGCCCTTTAGGAGCAGGATTGGACACCACTGGATTAGGAAGACGTACAAAATTTGCAGAGTTGAGGGTACTTTAAGACCAGGATTGGGAACCACTGGTCTACATCGATGACCTAAACATGAAACTGATGGAGAAACATATTAACTTGCATTTGCACAAAGATCTGCACTGCGATAACTATTGGTTATCTGTACGACACTTACAACCTTTGCTCTAAACCATGGGTGTCCAATTCTGCTGAGGGTCACTTTCTGGCAGAGGTTATGCTGCCTTCACATGTTACTGGAAATTTCCCACTGCCCAATTTTTAAGTCAGAATTATGAGTTTGTTGCATTTAAGTGCTTTGTTGTTGGGAAGAATAGGAATCATGGAGGACACCAGATTTATTCCTGCCTATTTATTGGGGAAAAGCAATACTATTCTAAAGATATTTAATCAGGATCCAATGAATTTTTAATTAAATGCAGCGTCCCATTCTTTGACAACCATATAAATGTTAACTGCACTATTGTATACATTTACCATACTAGATTCTAAAGTTTCAGTCGAATAAATGCTGTTTTCGTAATGTAAATTAATACAATATGCATCAAACGGTTATTTATATATGTAAATATATAGATGGCTGTAATGGCAAGAGAAAAAAAAGTAGAAGCTGTGGAAAAAACATACCAGTTACTATATAAATAGTTCTGTCTTCTTGCATGTTCAAAGTTCATGGCTTGGAAAGTCAGGTATCCAAATTATCTACAAGTTTCCCAGTTGCAAATATGACTTGAGAATATTTGAGAATCATGTCTATTTTCCATTTTGGCTTTATAGATCTCATTTCAAGAGGGAACTGCAGGGGGTAAATCAGAAATCAAAAAAATTAAATAAATAAATAATCAATATAAAATAAAATAAATATCTCAAGGAGTAAATAACAAATTAATTTTAATTGATGTATTTATAAAACGACCAGGTTATACTAAGAAATAAAATTCATTTTGAATTGATATTTGTTAACTGATATTGATTGTCAGTAGTTGCTTGTGTTAACAGCAGATTTGTTGCTTAACCAGAGAAGTTAAATTGGTCTGTATAAATCTACAAAGATGTAAAAACCTAATGAAAACTCTGAGAATCAACTCTAAGAATAACGAGAATACAGGAAAATAAACACCTCAAAAGTACTGGAATTGAAAACATGTCATAAGAATTTGGGTAGAAATGTGTGTCAGAACACCAACAACAACAAAAAAGAGGTGATGTGAAATGTTTTATTTCATCTCTAAAAAATTAACATGAAAATAAAAGCTCTCCATTTATACAGTAGTTAGACAAACAGCAAAATGCATAAACAGAGACTAAATCACAATGTTTACTACAGCCAAATCCCATGTTTGCCTGTCAAAGAGTAACATCTGCACCTCGTCTGTCCGAGAGCCTCACTGTCTGCTGTCATTAGCATCACACCAAACACATGTAATCTGCTTAGCCACCTGCTCAGCGAACTCGTCACATCCTCCTCTATGGTGCCTTTACACACGACAACTACAGAAAAACAAGAAAATTACAGCAGCAGTCTGTAAAAAAGCACCTACATTCACCCACGTTCTATACACACAAAATAGTCCAGCTCTCCTTGACATGCCAGTGAGTGTGGCAGTCTTGATCACATGACTGAAACTGGAGGAAGTACTGGAGCACCAAACAAGAAACAGAGTCTGTGCGTCACAAGAGCACAAACTCCTCCAAACAGTTCTTCTTTTTGATTCGGCCCGGCCTGTCTTTGGACTTTATATGAGTGAACGAGTCCGACGTACAGCTCATCTCCTCCTCATTATGACCCTCCACAAACGTGAAGATGGGGTACTTCTCCTCGGATGATGTCAGAGCCTGTCCATCAAAGGAAAGATGGAGGGAAAGTCTGATATTGCAGGATTTTAGACGCATAATATATTCAGACAAGCTTCGGTTTTATAGCATGTGCTTGTCTTCCTCTCACCTTAGTGACGTCTGAGCACAGAGCCTGGAAATCCGCTCTGCTTCCGGCGTAAAAACCCACCGTACAGCTCGGGTCCATGCGGTTAAACGGCATCTTCCTGACAGTTTTACAGTGAAACGACTGCACCGAGAGACAACAAATAGGGGCATGAATATATTCAATTCAAATTTATTTGTATAGCGCTTTTTACAATGCATATTGTTTCAAAGCAGCTCTGCAGAAAATGCATGTTTTTGAATGTTACAATAAGTCTTCTCTAATAATATGAAACTATAATATATACTATATACTAATATATAATATATACTAATATATACTCGCCTATCACTCATCGACCTCATGGCTTATCATCTTAAATATGTTAGTAGCAGCAATTTTACATGGCCGCTCAATCTGATGTTAATCTAGAAATATGTGCATTGTTCAAGTGTCTGTGTGTGCACAGTGTGGAAGCTAGTAGCGCTCACTGCATGGCAGATGGCTCACTTGCTCTTAAAGTACTCCCTCATTTTTGCTCATACAGATAAGAGCATTACATCTTTCAAATCTGTAAAGACTCTACGTTTAGTTGTGTGCACTCACAATAACAACAAAACATTGCGCTTTTGTAAAATAATGAAAGCAAACAAGATGCGCTTTCTGCCGTCTCGGTCTCTGTGAACTTGAGCACGAAACTCCGAAACTCTGTGTATGCTTGCCTTACAAACATAAAAAATATATAGAGAGAGTGAAATGTCTACTTTCAATGTTTTCTAATTTCAACGGAAAACAAATATTCTCAGATTATGTATGAAACATGCATACAGGCACATCACTACTGTGGAGATGACGAGTCAGTGTCGCTGACTTCATCTCTTAAACCGAGAACAAAAAAAGCACTAGTTTATCAAATTATATTAAAATGTTAATGCAGCCACCTTACTGTTTTTCCCTGACACATTCATAATCATTACTTCTGCGGTGCGCTGTGGCAAGCTTTATGCGTGTGCTTGAGCGCTTATTAGGCTATGCAGGCAATTAAAGTCTCATTAAAATGATTTCAATAGTTTATTAAAAACGTGTAATTAGTCGACTAATGCTTCAAATTAATGACTACTAGCTGACCAGAAAAATCTTTAGTCGAGGGTAGCTAATGTGTCTATATAGTTTTTTTATTACAAAAAAATTTTTTATTACAAAAAACAAATTTTAATTTAATTGAAAATGAGAAATGTTGCCTTGGTAACCAGCTTTTTCTTTTTCATTTTAATTAATGAAATGATTTAAATTTGAGTTAACTATAACCCTGTATTGAAGTGGAGGTATTTATATACTTTTATAGTTTTGATTAATATTTTGAATCAGTTTTCATTTTTATATTTTCCATTTTAATTATAATTTTAATTAAAGTTGTAAGCAATTTTGTTCCGTGTTTTTGTCATTTATATTAGTTTTTTTATGTATGGTATGTAGAGGCCTTGATTTCTATTTTAGTTTTTGTTTTAGTCATTTTAATACTTTAAACAAAAATAAAAATATGTTGACTTGGACACAATCTGAAATAAAACAGATTTAAAAAATAATAATAATTAAAATGTATCTTATTTAAATTAAAAATAACCAAACACAGACGTCAAACAGAAGCCTTAACATATAACTATAGTTTATTTTCAGTTTATATTTTTTTTTCAGAATGCATCGTGATTCTCTCTCAAATCGATTCTGAGCTTAGTTTTTAACAGCAGATGGCGCTCTAGGAAGAGCGCTTGTGCGTTCGGCTGAGTAATGTCAGTTTAAATGTACTTGAACGCTGGCTTTTATGCTTTATGATGCCATATTAATGTAAACACAGCCCACTGTGAACATCCTTGTAAGCAGGCAGAATACGGCTATTTCTAAAGCACGCAGTGCCATCTGCTGTTAAAAACTAGGCTCAGAATCGATTCAAGAGAGAATCGCAAAACCTTTGGAAAATCTCAGAATCGATGCAGAATAATTTCTCGATTAGGCATGGGCCGATTACCAGTTTCAAGGTATACCGCAATTTGAAAACGTTTTAAGTTTCAAAACCACTAATATTTTCCGTTATACCGTTCCTGCGGTATGTGCTGTTTTTCATGTCTCCTCAAAGACTGAAAGTGTAGGAATCCCTCAGGTTGAGTGCAGTGTAGAGAGTAACACGGGCCTCCTCATCCTGTTGGTGCGAACGAGCGGTCAGTTACGTGTGTGTATGACGGCCGAACTTAAGGAGCTTCCCCTGGAACTTACACGATCGGCAACCGGCCGTTTTTTGTCTTATTGCAAGACAAAATAAGTCTCTGTTCTGGACTTGCACAAACTGCGCTGCAATGCAATAGTTTTCCAAAATGTAATTTATGTGAAAATATGAAGTCTGTAAACGCCCGTTAACACAGGCCAGAGACGCTGAAGACAGACGCACAGAGAAAAATACTGTAGCCGGCAGATCACTCACTGTTCATGATGCACGTACTATTGGAAGAAAATCCTCAATATTGATTTGGGGGTTTATATGAATATGTTTCTGAGGGGAACTGACTGTCTTCAGAAAAGTTTACATGGTATTTTCTTTTAATCTCGTCTCTGTATAGTTCATATTAAAGCAGTGTTTCAGTGCAGTGAAACAAATCAAAGAAAAATAAATTCCTAATATTCTGTATGTTGCTCAAAAACTAAATATATTGTGTTCAGTGGAAAAAAAAGTGTCTTTTTTTTTTTTACCCAGTCATTTAAATATAACACATTTTAGAGCTGTAACGACAATACCGTGAAATTTTTGCTTAAGGTTATCATCCCGCCAAAATCTCATACCGGCCCATGCCTATTCGCGATGCATCGATTTATTGTCCCAGCCCTAGTATAGTGTCTTACGCATTTAAACTAAATATTACTAAATGTACACTAAAATTAATTATTCACTAATTAATTGCATTTATTAACAATAAAAATCAATAAAAGTAATTTGATCAGTGTAACGAACAAAGATCAGTCTATTATCTAATGTTTAGAGCATTAAAGGGTTTGTTCACCCAAAAATGAAAATTCTGTCATTAAT
>NW_015506314.1:218450-231479 GCF_001515645.1 Sinocyclocheilus grahami | reverse complement strand
TATATATATATATATACACACTTTACACACACACACGCCATATTTATGAAAAATTTTATTTGAATACATTGTTATATGAAAACGCTGAATCCAATAATATTTTTTTATATGGTAATATATCAATAAAATAAAACAAAAACACAAAGAAAATAAAGAAAAAAGGGGAAAATGTCAAAACAAAATATTAAACAGGCTTTACACATTTTTAAAATGTGGTCAGAAAAGCCGAATTTTTTTATTTTTTTTTTAAACAAACATTTAAAATTTCTTCTGAAGTTTCTTTCAAAAAAGGGATATATCTATTAAAAAATATGTTTTAAAAAAGTACTAAAGTTCTTTTTTTTTTTTACAAACTATTACAATTTCTTCCAGGTCAAAAATGGTCTTTTGTCCTGATATGTATTATTATAGTCTTTATACAGACATGTTCCAAGTTCAGTCAGACCAATATTAATTAATCCCATACTAAACCCTATGAAACATTTTGAAAATTCAGAATGTCTCGCAGCTTAAAAAGGTCTGAATGCATTATAGGGTTAAGTCCATGCATTGTGTTTGTACCCGCGGGCATCATGTGCAGCATTAGTCCGTGAGCTAACAGCATCTGTGCGCTGCGGAGCATGCAGCCCCATCCCGCGTCAGAAGTGAGGGCCGAGCCGTCCAGCAGCGGGAAACCTCTCCTGTAGGTCATCCACAGCAGAGAGGAGGACACCCGCCGGAAACTCTCCCGCTCTCCTGGGAGAAAAAAAACACAAGCTTACAGTGAAAGCACGACACAGCGACCCCTCACTCACCTGTCCTGCTTACCGCTGTAGCTCAGCTGATAGGACTGTCCCAGCAGACACACGGGGCTGCTCATACTGAGACGCGGCTTGCTCTTCAGAGACCAGCCTGCACAGAAACAGTGTGTCAAGATGACAGATTCATGTTGACAATGTGTGCAGTAGAGCCTGACTTCAAAATGTGGGTTCAGTGAAACGAGTCGTTTAGAGAGGGAGGAAGGTCAAGGTCAAAACTGTAGAACTATCAAACGACTACAAATCTATCAGCTATCATTTGATATAAAAAATATACACTACAGTTCAAAATTTTGGAAGAAATTAATACTTTTCTTCATCAGGGACACATTAAATTGATTAAATGTGACAGTAAATACACTTCAAATGTCGCAAAATATTTGTATTTCAAATAAATGCTATTCTACTGAACTTTCTATTCATCAAATAATCCTGGAAAATAAAATATAGCAGTTTCCACTTTCCACAAAAATATTCAGCAGCAAATCATCATATTAGAATGATTTCTGAAAGATCATGTGACACTGAAGACTGGAGTAATGAAGCTGAAAACTCAGCTTTGATCACAGCTGTAAATGACATTTTACAATATATTCACATAGCAAACTGTTATTTTTATAATGATATTTCACAGTTTTTGTTTGTTTGTTTTTACTGTATTTCTGATCCTATAAATGCAGCCTTGGTGAGCAGAAGAGTCTTCTTTAAACATTTGAGAAATATGACTGACCCCAAACTTAATAACAAGTTATTTAAATAAATCAATAGCTATATTCAGTAAGGATGCACTGCATTGATAAAAAAGTTACATTATAGATGTAACATGTCTAATGTTACAAAATATTTCTATTTCAAATAAATGCTCCTTCTTTTCAACTTTCTATTCATCAAAGAATCCTGAGACCTAAAACATCAAATGGATTCTGGATGGAACTGTTTTCAACATAACTGTATAACTGATGATAATAAAATGTTTCTCGAGTACTTAAATTGGAAGAAATAAAAATGTTAAGACACCAAAAAAATTACGTTTTTATGAAAAACTGATCACACACACCTCCATATCTGAGATTATTCCACGCTGAAATGAGTTTTGTTTTGAGTTTGGTCCTGTCCCTTGACTCCTGGACGTGTCCGTCGACGGCTGTGCCCAGATCCAGCAGGCCCGGGTTCGACAGGTTGACCACCTCAAACGACGCGAGGTCATCTGTGGCCTCCATCCCGCTGTCAAACTCATCACTCACATCCATGATCCGAGGGATACTGTTACCATGACGTCCGGAGTCCCTGCTGTCCAATCAGAGGAGGGATGCGAGCCGCTCTGGCTCTTCTGGACGTTGGTACAGGTACCAGTGAAGCTGTGGGACAGTGAAATAAAGGCTAATGTGTCACCAGAGGTAGCCACAGCTCTTTAGAGAGAAATACTGAGCCATGTGACACCCATGTGACTGAAGGAATCTTACAAATGTGTCAAAGGCAAATGTTAAGCCACATTATGACCAAACTCCTATCAAGACACTACAATAATAAAAGTCTTAGATAACTATTACGTGTTTATGCATTAAATACACGTGATGATTTCATTTTAAAGACGGCATTGTGGCACTACTATGGTAAACTAATGGGAGGTTATGGTACTCTGAGATTTACCATGGTACTGAATGTACACGGCACAGCGTAGTACATACTGTGGTATTGGTACCATGTTCAAATGTACGATATCTCGTGTAATTATTTTCGAGAAATACAGTTAATTTCAGGTGTGAGAGTGAGTTTATACGTTTGTTGTTGCCTGAGGTTTGTTGATGCGGAAATCCTGTGTAGATTCACCTCTCGGATAAAAAGACGGGTTACTTTCCGCCACGAAGGCGACTATATTTGAATGACGTGGTAAAATACTTACCTTCAAGGCTGCTTTAACTGTCATGACATTGTGAATATCGCAATATTTCAGCTGGAAACTTTCCGCAGTAAGTTACAAACACACCACGACGCCACTGCCTCGAGTTCACTGCCTGACTGTAGCTCCGCCCCTTTCCTCCTTCACTCAGCAACGGAGCTGGTATCTGTCCTCTGATTGGCTGTCTGGTTCCTCAGCGCTCTCTGATTGGCCAAATGGGTGACTATGTAAGTAGGACTGGGAATGTCCTCATAAGTATTAGCTAGAATCATCATAGCTGGGTTTAATCATGTCCTCCTGACTACCAGGAAAAAACTGCTTTGTGAATTTAGTATATTGTCATTACATTGTTTAGAGCATAAGAAAAAATTTGAAATATACAATTTTGGAAAAATGATATTTTATTCATATGTTATGCCATGTCCTCTGTAGAAGACATCGGGACTTTAAGAAATAAAAAGACACGAATAGACATGAAAAGGCAAAAACAGTGAGATTTTTGCTTTAATCACAAATCAATTTTCTGTTTTTTTATACCAAACTTTATATAAAGACGATTCTCAACTATGTTATGAAAGATTTTTTTTATTTTTGATTTCTTCATGCAAAATGTGTGTAAAATGGCCATAAACAAGTTTTTCCATTATATAAAATGTATCAATAAACTGTATCTAATTTGCATATCAATGTTTTCGGGGCAAATAAGTACAATAATGAGAGCAATAATTAGCAAGGTTTTCATAATAATATCTAATATTTAATAGGAATATTGATACATAATTTTTTCTCTGTTAATTTGTAGTGTCTCCCAAAATGTGTAATAAACATGCTTTAAGTCCTGGTGTCCTCTAAAGTGGACATGTATGAAATCGATGTCCTGTTTCATAACAGAAGCTCATATTTTGATTTGAAACCCCATAACATTTTCCTGAGATGTTGATTTATGACAATTTGAAAATTAGTCAGATTTAAATGATAATTACAAAATAGTATCATATTTCCATAAGGGTGTTACACTTGATCACTAAATTAATGTCAGTCGTTTTTAAAGACCAAAGAGAAGAAGTGGTCAAGGTGAAACATCCAATCATTTAGTGTCTCTGAAAAGCCCTGAATGGGCTCTGTACAGGACATCCCAACTCTATAATCTTGACATTGTTAGTCCCTAATCCTGCTAACCAATATTTAATGTATCATTTAAACATTTATCTACAAACACACGCAAGAGGACAGGTAACACAAAACAAACAATCGGCTTAATTATTATTACTGCACTTTATTATTATTTTTTTTAATTGCATTAGTTTATGACATTGCCTGAGGTGAGAAATCATTAAAAAAAACTGTAAATACACAATGATATAAGAAGTGAATATACAAACAAACAAACAAACAAATCACAGGTAAAACAGTTTGAGGAAGATTTATGCAAAGCAGCAGTTTTTAATAATCAAACAGGGTGAACATCTTTCAAATAAAGTTATAAACAAATAAATAAATACAAAGAGATAAATCAATAAAGTGCATTCTGTAACACTGCTTGTACTCATTGTGTGAGTAACGGTGTCTCAGGCAAACGCTATGCCTACAGAATCTAAACACAGACGGAAACTGACACGATCTATCCTACATACACACACTTCACAGCACAGATCAATCGGAAAACACAATAAGGGCATATACACCCTACCCAAATATTATTAAACTTATAAAAGATGACATCCTCATAAAAAGTACTGTGGCGTTACCATGGTACAATGATGGTACCTGATATATACAATGGATCATAGATACCACTCAATCATTAACATATCCATGTATGTTCAAGGTATATGTCTAAAAAATTGTATTATCATGCTACAATATCTATAAAAAAAAAACATGATAATACCAAAGAAAATTATCGGGCTAATATATTTGGGTAAAGTGTAAAGTCCTCTACTGGCAGAAGACAGTAAATCATGGATCAAGGATCAGCTGATTTGGAAGAAAATCATTGCATTAATGTGGCACCAAACACTCCTAAGACATCACTAGATTCACTACACAGTACACACGGAGTCTCCAAAGGACGTTCACACAAACGTGAGAGTGACCATGTAATTTAAAGTGTAAACAGATTGGATCAGTTCCACATGTAACATGAAGCCCCTTCCAGGACATCGTTGCATCTCTCGCAGACCACTAGACATGTCAACCTACTACGTAATAAATTCCTATAAAAGTTGGACACAATGTAGCAAAAGTGAATTAAAAGCCCTGAATGGATTAAAATGAAACACATCTACACATGTACCACCTCACACTTCACAAACTCTTCTGCATATACTAAGGAATAACTCAGGCTTCGTCAGATTTGTAAGAATTCAAGTGTATAATCCACAGTGCATTTACTGGCCTATAATATATATAATCGAACACGATGACATTATAGTGACCCATTTTCTTCATAGAGTTCATCTAATAATCTCAATATAATTTCTTAGCAATGCCATTCTTGAGGTTTTCCCTCCAGTCTCAAGAGTGGCAAATTAAAACTAATATACACTCTCCTTGCTTCTTTCCAAAGATATTAAAATTCATCCACATAAAAGTCAACATGAAACGACATCTGCAACCCAATTTACTTCCATAACGGTCATGCTTTCAAATCTATGTTTATATGCTATTACTGCCATTTTGCTAATTGGCATTACATTACTCCACTAACTAGTTGACAAAAAGGCTGCATTTTCCTACTACTAGTAGTAGTATATTTTTATTTAATGCCAAGTCAGCATCTTAGGCTATTTTCATGGCAAAAAAATACAAGTATATCAAATACAATAAAAACCAGCAAACAAACAAACACAAGTTATATTACACAATATTTTTTACATTAACATTCTAAAACTTTTTTCTGGCAAAATTACACTAAATAACTCTTTAAGTGAGTTCACGTCATAAAAGAGTTTTCTACATACATTAAAAGCTGGACCGTCCAATAAAATACGTTTGACAGAAAGGGGAATCTTGCAAAACATGCATTGAGTAGGGTCTTCACCTTTAAGCAAAAATGCAGGAGTCAGTCTTGTATTGCATTTTCCTACTAAGTAGCTATTTGACTACAGACCTTAGTGAGGGTGTATGCAGATTAAATAACATAGCAATCCATTAAGAAGTAAATTGATTTCATGTTGACTTTTGCTGGGCATTTCCAGTGCAAATGTAATTAAGACAGCAGAAACAAGCACTTATACACATGGTTCTGTCCTTGTGCAACAATCATTTCCCTTTTCCACCAGTGTAACCCTCCCAAACCTCTAGTTAGGCATTCTGTTGCCTCAAGTATAGCGCTACTGTTGGCAGTTTAACAGTATAGCTGAGGTACTGAACTGAGATCATTTAGATCTATGTTGTCGGTCACTAGGTAGACACTTTAACTACCTCTCCTTTCTAAATCTGACAAACTGATTGGTTGATATGGTGATGAATGACATATCATGCCCTCTACAGGCCGGGCAGGAATGATTGGATGTGCAGTGTTCACTAGCATTAGGTCTTTCATTTTTCATATCTTATTATTTAGACTCTTCTATTGACAATATACATGTAACATGCATCTAGAGAGACATACTGGTTTATTCTACGTCCACAAATGATGGTGCATATATTCTTATGGCATATGTACAAACAGACATATTTGAAGCACCTTTACTTGTTTACGTTTTTTGTTTATATCTTGGTTTGATGGCTGTAGAGTCTTTTGAATAGACTGCATTTGGACAATTACAGGGAACGCATCCCATTTAAAGTTCCGAACAGAATATTCCCGTTAAGAATATTACAAATGCTTGGAAGAGCTCTTCGATGATTTTTCAGGCTTTGATGATCCAGGACCGGGCCACGTTCCCGTCAACCCGCGGCGACTCACAGACGAAGTCTCAGACTTTCCCAATGTGGCTGCTCGTTTGTCCTCGTTGGTTTTGGAGCTGTCCTTGGCCTTCCCACCATCCTGAGAGCCCAACTTCATCGGCCCGAGCACGGTTTTAGCCACACTGGTGAGCTGCGTCACGAAGCTGGACCTGTCACCAGGAGATACGGCACGTGATTTGCTTGTGCAAGGCGACCTGGTGGTTGAAGACGGAGAGGCTGGGGACTCTTCAGCCGCTTCCAGGCGACATCTTTCCTCTTGAGGGCCTCTGGTTGACCCCGATGGAGTTTGAACCCATTCTTCAATAGTTTTGGACTTGACAGGAACTGCTGCTGAGACTTTCATTGCACCAGCGGAACTAGGTCCAGTCCCCTCAATGGTTAGAGGTTCTTTACCTGACTTGCTTGCCTCTGGAGCCATTGTCTGTGCAGTTTTCTCTTTCACTGGAATCTTTCCCATGTCTTTGCCATTTTCCAGCCCTTTAGGACCATTGGTTTGAAGGCTATGGTGTTTGAGTTCCTGTGTTCCAGAGCTCTGGACAACTGGCGTTCGTTCTGGGACCTTGGGACCAGATCCCATTGCATAAAGTGATTCGCTCTTTCCCGCATTCCTGGCTGCCTCGTTCCCTGTCGAGACGACTTGAGAAGACTCAGATTTGGAGGCTACTTTCTCCTTCTGAGGTGGCTCACCAAACTGGGTTGAGGATTTAAGATCCAAAGTGGTTGCTACTGGTTGGGTTTTTGATGCAGTCCTTAAAACGGCATCACTTGAGTCAGGCTGCTTCACTTTCCCCTCGGACTCTCTTCCCGCTATCGAGTCCTGTCTCCCGAGCTGCCTCAACGGACTCATTGTGAGTTGAGCGGGTGTGTGTGTTGGCATCTGGTCGGGTGGAGAGGGCGGAGCCCCGGGTGTGTTCTCGCCCTCGATCTCCATCAGGCTTTGGAGGGCATATTCACAGTGGAACGACTCCCGGCGGTATTCGGCATGCACAACCTCCAAACCATGCTTCCTCATGGACACGCAAAGCCCTCCTTTTCGGTCCGAGCCCACGGAAGAAGTGGAGGATGGAAATGAAGGCGGAGGGGGCGGGCCGAGCTTCTCGGCTGATTGCACCCTTTGGAGGAGAGGCGAACGGGGCGGTTCTGCGCTCTTGGGCCGGGGGCGTGTGATTGGAGGAGAGGCGTGGAGCTTGGCGGGGAAGGCCTGAGTAGTGTTGGAGCTGCCGACAGTGTGCCCAGCGATGGGTGGCGGGGAAGACGAAGTAGGGGATGGCGTGTGGGCCAGCGGAGACAGAGGAATGTTCCCGACGGATTTGCAGCGAGCAGAACGGTACTGCCGGTGGAGTTTGGGCGAAAGGCCGTAAAGAGAGCTCGGCCGCATGTGCTGAGATGTCGCAGGCGAGTTTGGCGTGCTGGACGCCGGTGAGCTGCTCTGAGACGAGGTGCCTGAGAGGACAAGGACAGAACGGGTCAGAACCTCAAAGAAACATGAAAAGGGCACACAATCAGTCAAAAAACCCAACACTGACTGAAGCCAAATATCAAAGGCTAATTTAGGTCATTTCAACGCACGTCTGCTGGAAAGGAAAGAGGGACCACACGTGACAGAAATGTTATCTTCAGTAGCTCAAATGTCACTCAAGTACATGCTATGAGGCAGAAAGTTTTAATTAAAACTCAATGTTACACATATATTTTTGTTCTCTAGAAAGGTGTTATTTTGTAACCAGACATTTGTGCATGTCTATAACTAGCATAAAACTATTGAAATTGTTCAGCTACTTGAAAACTTAGGCCCGAATCATACTTATGTCATGCATTATATGTATATGAATATATACATGAACAAATGCTTCTAGCAACACACTTGGCCTTCAGAGACACTGGATTCTGTGAGGCACATAATGAGTGATATTCATGTACGCTTGGCATTCTCAGCACGGTTGCAAGGGTTGTAATAATTACAAACACTAAACAGTAACTCTGTCGCCACCTTGAGTACTGTACTGCTATGATGCATTTTAAATATATAAAACAAGACTATACTGTTTTGCACCTGCATCTGCATACATGCACAGTCTCAGTCAGTTAGGCTTAACTGAGTAAAATGCAAGTAAACACATAATAAATAACACATATAATAAATAATAGATTTATATACAAATATTATTAACATTTTGGACAAGATCAAATATATTTCTTGTTTTATTTACACATTAAAAAAACACAATTTATATAAAATAATATTGTTTAATTATTTATTTAGTTGTTTATTAATAATATTGTTGAATATATAATTTAGCATTGGCATTTAATTGGAAAACGCTGGTCTATAAATATTCATTTACTAAAAGTGTAAACAAGCATAAATGACACCACCAAATCAGCCAATGAGATTCCACATCTGACAGGCATTTTTAATAGATCATAAAGCAGTGGGAGGAGCTCTGACCGAGGTAGGCGGAGTCTGGAGGAGAGCGGTACGTCTGCGTGGGCGAGCGAGCAGACAGGTTGTGTGTCGGCGATCCAGGCAGACTGTCTCCAGACGAGAGAGAACGATTCAGAGAGGACAGACTACGACTGGTGTGAAGAAAGTTGGACTGTTTCGTGATCTTACGAAAGAGAGAGCTGCGCTTCTTACTGCAGACAGAGAAAGAGTAAAGCACATGAGTAAAGCATTTACATAGATGATATCTATATTTATGTGAAGTTATTCATTTTTTCTGACCTCTCTTGTCCATCTTTTGCGGCTGACTTCTTGTTGCGTCTGGCCATCTTGGCTCTGTAGCTAAGCTTCCTTGCTGGTCCGATCTTTATGGACGTGTTTTCGAATGGAGTGGTCGTTACTGTTACTTTGCTGTCACTCTGAAAATTCAGTGAACCGTGTTAAATTTGTTTAGTAATATCTCTAGAAAGTAGCAGTCAGATGTGTTTGTGATGCCCGTACCTTCAGAATGAGCTCCACCACCTCTGTGTGCACCAATCCGTGCACAGACTCCCCATTCACATGGGTGATGAGGTCGCCAGCACAAAGCCCTGCCTCCTGGGCCGGCCCACCACACTCAACATGCTGTGATTGGACAAAAGCAATGTCAATCATCACATGTAACACATTCTTTAGCTATAAATGAGAAGAATGTTCCAGAATGTGTCCATACCCAGACCATGTGATGTACGCTGTAGACGTTACTGTCACCCATGTAGACTCTGATGGCGCGCAAGGTGAAGCCATACTTCTTTCCAGAGCGATGGATGGTGATTGGTGAGCGCAGGACATTGACGGTAGGTGAGTAGTCACGACTGGGAGATGAGTCACGAGACGAGGGATTGGAGGAGATGGAGCGAGGAGACATGGGACTGGCTAGTGGTGACGTACCATGCTGCTCAACTATGAAACCAAACATCATAATATTACAAAAGATCACGTCAATGCCACGCATATTGAAATGCTTGATAATGTTTGACTAGAAACAATTCTTCAATTAATGTACAAATTATGTACAATTAATGTTGTTTTTATTATACATTAAACATAAACTACGATTTTATAGAGCGTATACACAAATAATACAAAAACTAAAAAAGAAAACCGTTTTTTTTATTATCGGTTGATGGCATTTATAGTGTATATACTATAGTGTATGAAAAGTAGTGTTTCAATTTTGTGAGTTGTTGACATTTTTAAACTTAAAATACACTTACAGAGACTTACTATACACTAAGTATTTATTTCTTAAAAATCTGCATGAAAAAATATATAAGAATTCTTAAAAAAAAATTGATTTAGTATTTATTAGGGCTGGGACAATAAATCGGTGCATCGCGATTCGTGGATCGATTCTGAGAGTTTCCGAAGGCATCGCGATTCTCTCTTGAATCGATTCTGAGCTTATTTTTTAACAGCAGATGGCGCTCTAGGCTAGTTTTTAACCGCACAATGCAGAATAATTTCTCGATTCGAATAATTTAATGTTGAAGTGCTGTGATTTTTTTTGGTTGTTGTTAATTATAATAATAATAATGAAATCGTCTCACCTGCAGGTATGATGACAGACAGGGCCGTGGCAGAGGCTGACTTTATGACTTTGGTTCCAGAGCGAGTCGCGCTACGTTTCTCGCTGTCGGTCGGAATCTGATGATGTCGTGCTCTTCGTAAGACGAGGTCACTTCCGATGCGAGGCCCAAACGAGTCTGGCATGTGCAGAGGAACCGCGGGAGTGGCATCAGCAGGCCGCAGGAGTTTATCTGAGAAACAGGAAGATAAAGCATAAAATGTGAGACATCACTGGGCAGGCACAATGAGCGATTGACACCCAGGAACACAACAGTAAAATGTATGAAAGTATTCTATTTATGTTTATTGCGAAAACCAAATAACCTCCAGGAGGTCCCACTGATGCCGTATAACTGGACTCCACCAGTCCGGAGCAGACGGGCACGCTGGCGCCCTCTAGTGACGAGCCCCTGGTTTTGATGGGTGTTTGACGTGTGTTTGCGTCACCGTCTCCCTCTAGTGGAGAAGCGAAGCGGTGCGTGTCCATCAGCGCTGAGAAACGCCGGCGCGCCCCGGGAGGACTGGAGTCTGATTCAATGAAAGACGATTCTGAACAAGACAAACGCTTCCTACAGAGACAGCAGGACAAATAGAGGGGTTTACTGAAGATTAGGTGTCTCTCTAATCAAAATTAGATGTTTATATTTTCTCGAGACATTGTGAGGTGCTAGAAAGGGTGGTTGCTAGGGTGTTTTTGGTGTATGCTATGCGGTCCTGGGTAATTTTAAACATTTCTAGGTGGTTTCTAAGGTGTTCTGAACGGATGCTATGGCATTGCTAGGTGGTTACTAGGGTGTTTTTAGTATATGCAGTTGGTAGGCAGTTCTGAGTGGTTATAAATGTGTGACTTCGTGCTTGCTAGGTGTTTTCCAAGGTGTTCTGAAAGGGTTGCTAGGGAGTGGTTTTAAATGTGATACTATGTGGTTTTCTAAGGTTTTCTAAGTGGTTGCTAGGCCGCTTTTAGTGCATGTAGTGCAGTTAGGCAGTACTGGGTGGTTTTAAATGTGCTACTTTGTTGTTGTTATGTGGTTTCTAGGCTACTCTGGGAGGTTGTTATGTTGTTGCCCTCTGTCTTTCTTACATCTCAGGGGATCCGGTTCTCCAGGTCTTGTCTCGGAGGGTCAGGCTGCCTAGACTTTCTCTCTTACTGCGATCTTTTCTGTGAGCTTTGGGCTCTCGACGGGTCACCACAGGCTTGTGCTCCAGCTGGAACAGATGCTCCATGCTGCTGTACACCTGTGATTCAGATGCACTAGATGAATCGTTGAATGGGCTACATTACCCATAATCCTTGCGATTGTGTAAACGGCAGAATCATTCTCATGAGACAGAGAGGTCTAACCTTGCTGAAGCGTGGCGAGCAAGAGGAGAAGTGGTGAATCTCCACTGGCTCATCGTCATTGGTGTCGTCCTCATCGTACGAGTGAACGTGATGATACCGCTCTGATCGCGCTGAAAAAGACGGATGAGTTACTCACTAACGCACACTAACAGACGACAGCACAAACACACACTATCTGTCCGTCACTCACTGTCGAAGTAGCTGGTGTCCTCCTCCGACTCCAGATGAGGGATGAACTCGGCTTTCTGTCGGAGCAAACTGCTCCAGTCCAGATCACAGAAGAACGAATGCTGCTTCACCTCGAACGCTCCACCTGCGCACAAACACATGACTTCAATCAGCGCGTGCAGAACATATGGCTTTACTAAAACAATAAACCATGTGAGGTGACGACAGCAATATGATAAAAGACAATCAATATTTAGTAAATTATCAAATGAACTACTAATAATAGTAATCATTAAAAACAGATTCTGAGTGGTTGCTAGGGTTTTTTTTTGCATGCTATGCAGTTGTTGGGGATTCTGAGTGGTTTCAAACCTGCTATAGGTTTCTTGGTGGTTTCTAAGGTGTCTTGAGCGGTTGCTATGCTGTTGCTAGGGTGTTTTAATGCATGTTGTGCAGTAAGTGCTTCTGAATGGTTTCAACTACTTACTACTATGTGGTTGCTAGGTGGTTTCATATGTGTTCTAAGTGGTTGAAAGGCTGTTGCTAGGTTTTTTTTAATGCATGCTATGCAGTAAGTGCTTCTGAATGGCTTTACTACTTACTACTATGTGGTTGCTAGGTGGTTTCTAAGGTGTCTTGAGTGGTTGCTAGGCTGTTGCTACGGTGTTTTAATGCATGTTGTGCAGTAAGTGCTTCTGAATGGTTTTACTACTTACTACTATGTGGTTGCTAGGTGGTTTCATATGTGTTCAAAGTGGTTGCAAGGCTGTTGCTAGTTTTTTTTTAATGCATGCTATGCAGTAAGTGCTTCTGAATGGTTTTACTACTTACTACTATGTGGTTGCTAGGTGGTTTC
>NW_015506314.1:211905-217153 GCF_001515645.1 Sinocyclocheilus grahami | reverse complement strand
TGGTCGGGTGGAGAGGGCGGAGCCCCGGGTGTGTTCTCGCCCTCGATCTCCATCAGGCTTTGGAGGGCATATTCACAGTGGAACGACTCCCGGCGGTATTCGGCATGCACAACCTCCAAACCATGCTTCCTCATGGACACGCAAAGCCCTCCTTTTCGGTCCGAGCCCACGGAAGAAGTGGAGGATGGAAATGAAGGCGGAGGGGGCGGGCCGAGCTTCTCGGCTGATTGCACCCTTTGGAGGAGAGGCGAACGGGGCGGTTCTGCGCTCTTGGGCCGGGGGCGTGTGATTGGAGGAGAGGCGTGGAGCTTGGCGGGGAAGGCCTGAGTAGTGTTGGAGCTGCCGACAGTGTGCCCAGCGATGGGTGGCGGGGAAGACGAAGTAGGGGATGGCGTGTGGGCCAGCGGAGACAGAGGAATGTTCCCGACGGATTTGCAGCGAGCAGAACGGTACTGCCGGTGGAGTTTGGGCGAAAGGCCGTAAAGAGAGCTCGGCCGCATGTGCTGAGATGTCGCAGGCGAGTTTGGCGTGCTGGACGCCGGTGAGCTGCTCTGAGACGAGGTGCCTGAGAGGACAAGGACAGAACGGGTCAGAACCTCAAAGAAACATGAAAAGGGCACACAATCAGTCAAAAAACCCAACACTGACTGAAGCCAAATATCAAAGGCTAATTTAGGTCATTTCAACGCACGTCTGCTGGAAAGGAAAGAGGGTGACAGAAAGACAGAAATGTTATCTTCAGTAGCTCAAATGTCACTCAAGTACATGCTATGAGGCAGAAAGTTTTAATTATGTTACACATTTACACATATATTTTTGTTCTCTAGAAAGGTGTTATTTTGTAACCAGACATTTGTGCATGTCTATAACTAGCATAAAACTATTGAAATTGTTCAGCTACTTGAAAACTTAGGCCCGAATCATACTTATGTCATGCATTATATGTATATGAATATATACATGAACAAATGCTTCTAGCAACACACTTGGCCTTCAGAGACACTGGATTCTGTGAGGCACATAATGAGTGATATTCATGTACGCTTGGCATTCTCAGCACGGTTGCAAGGGTTGTAATAATTACAAACACTAAACAGTAACTCTGTCGCCACCTTGAGTACTGTACTGCTATGATGCATTTTAAATATATAAAACAAGACTATACTGTTTTGCACCTGCATCTGCATACATGCACAGTCTCAGTCAGTTAGGCTTAACTGAGTAAAATGCAAGTAAACACATAATAAATAACACATATAATAAATAATAGATTTATATACAAATATTATTAACATTTTGGACAAGATCAAATATATTTCTTGTTTTATTTACACATTAAAAAAACACAATTTATATAAAATAATATTGTTTAATTATTTATTTAGTTGTTTATTAATAATATTGTTGAATATATAATTTAGCATTGGCATTTAATTGGAAAACGCTGGTCTATAAATATTCATTTACTAAAAGTGTAAACAAGCATAAATGACACCACCAAATCAGCCAATGAGATTCCACATCTGACAGGCATTTTTAATAGATCATAAAGCAGTGGGAGGAGCTCTGACCGAGGTAGGCGGAGTCTGGAGGAGAGCGGTACGTCTGCGTGGGCGAGCGAGCAGACAGGTTGTGTGTCGGCGATCCAGGCAGACTGTCTCCAGACGAGAGAGAGCGATTCAGAGAGGACAGACTACGACTGGTGTGAAGAAAGTTGGACTGTTTCGTGATCTTACGAAAGAGAGAGCTGCGCTTCTTACTGCAGACAGAGAAAGAGTAAAGCACATGAGTAAAGCATTTACATAGATGATATCTATATTTATGTGAAGTTATTCATTTTTTCTGACCTCTCTTGTCCATCTTTTGCGGCTGACTTCTTGTTGCGTCTGGCCATCTTGGCTCTGTAGCTAAGCTTCCTTGCTGGTCCGATCTTTATGGACGTGTTTTCGAATGGAGTGGTCGTTACTGTTACTTTGCTGTCACTCTGAAAATTCAGTGAACCGTGTTAAATTTGTTTAGTAATATCTCTAGAAAGTAGCAGTCAGATGTGTTTGTGATGCCCGTACCTTCAGAATGAGCTCCACCACCTCTGTGTGCACCAATCCGTGCACAGACTCCCCATTCACATGGGTGATGAGGTCGCCAGCACAAAGCCCTGCCTCCTGGGCCGGCCCACCACACTCAACATGCTGTGATTGGACAAAAGCAATGTCAATCATCACATGTAACACATTCTTTAGCTATAAATGAGAAGAATGTTCCAGAATGTGTCCATACCCAGACCATGTGATGTACGCTGTAGACGTTACTGTCACCCATGTAGACTCTGATGGCGCGCAAGGTGAAGCCGTACTTCTTTCCAGAGCGATGGATGGTGATTGGTGAGCGCAGGACATTGACGGTAGGTGAGTAGTCACGACTGGGAGATGAGTCACGAGACGAGGGATTGGAGGAGATGGAGCGAGGAGACATGGGACTGGCTAGTGGTGACGTACCATGCTGCTCAACTATGAAACCAAACATCATAATATTACAAAAGATCACGTCAATGCCACGCATATTGAAATGCTTGATAATGTTTGACTAGAAACAATTCTTCAATTAATGTACAAATTATGTACAATTAATGTTGTTTTTATTATACATTAAACATAAACTACGATTTTATAGAGCGTATACACAAATAATACAAAAACTAAAAAAGAAAACCGTTTTTTTTATTATCGGTTGATGGCATTTATAGTGTATATACTATAGTGTATGAAAAGTAGTGTTTCAATTTTGTGAGTTGTTGACATTTTTAAACTTAAAATACACTTACAGAGACTTACTATACACTAAGTATTTATTTCTTAAAAATCTGCATGAAAAAATATATAAGAATTCTTAAAAAAAAATTGATTTAGTATTTATTAGGGCTGGGACAATAAATCGGTGCATCGCGATTCGTGGATCGATTCTGAGAGTTTCCGAAGGCATCGCGATTCTCTCTTGAATCGATTCTGAGCTTATTTTTTAACAGCAGATGGCGCTCTAGGCTAGTTTTTAACCGCACAATGCAGAATAATTTCTCGATTCGAATAATTTAATGTTGAAGTGCTGTGATTTTTTTTGGTTGTTGTTAATTATAATAATAATAATGAAATCGTCTCACCTGCAGGTATGATGACAGACAGGGCCGTGGCAGAGGCTGACTTTATGACTTTGGTTCCAGAGCGAGTCGCGCTACGTTTCTCGCTGTCGGTCGGAATCTGATGATGTCGTGCTCTTCGTAAGACGAGGTCACTTCCGATGCGAGGCCCAAACGAGTCTGGCATGTGCAGAGGAACCGCGGGAGTGGCATCAGCAGGCCGCAGGAGTTTATCTGAGAAACAGGAAGATAAAGCATAAAATGTGAGACATCACTGGGCAGGCACAATGAGCGATTGACACCCAGGAACACAACAGTAAAATGTATGAAAGTATTCTATTTATGTTTATTGCGAAAACCAAATAACCTCCAGGAGGTCCCACTGATGCCGTATAACTGGACTCCACCAGTCCGGAGCAGACGGGCACGCTGGCGCCCTCTAGTGACGAGCCCCTGGTTTTGATGGGTGTTTGACGTGTGTTTGCGTCACCGTCTCCCTCTAGTGGAGAAGCGAAGCGGTGCGTGTCCATCAGCGCTGAGAAACGCCGGCGCGCCCCGGGAGGACTGGAGTCTGATTCAATGAAAGACGATTCTGAACAAGACAAACGCTTCCTACAGAGACAGCAGAACAAACGGAGGGTGTTAGTGAAGATTATGTCTCTCTGACATTCATCGTTATAGATAATTGAATGTTCTAACAATGATCAAAATTAGATGTGTATATCTTTAAGACATTGTGAGGTTGTTACAATGGTCTCACTGGTTGCTAGGGTGTTGCTAGGTGGTTTCTAAGGTGTTCTAAGCAGTTGCTATGGTGTTGCTAGGTTTTTTGTTTTTGTTTTTAGTGTATGCAATGCTGTTGGTAGGTTTTTCTGAGAGGTCAGTGGCTGTTTTGAGCATTTCTAATGTATTTTAATGCATTCGTTGCAGCTGTTAGGCAGTTTTAAGTAGTTTAAAATGTGATACTGTGGTTGCCAGTGCTGGGTAGATTACTTACGAATTGTAGTCTATTCCTGATTCCAAATTACATGACAAAAATTGTAGTCAGTAACGTAATCAGTTACATTACACATTTTAGATAATATAATCAGACTACTTTTAGACAACTTTTAGATTAGTTTTGACCTAACTTGTTTATCACATTGATTTAAATAGGTTAATCCTGTACCATATTTATATTAAAACATAAAGAATAAGAAAATATTCAATTTATTGTAATTAAAGGGGTCATATGATGTTGCTTAAAAGAACATTATTTTGTGTATTTGGTGTAATGAAATGTGTTTATGTGGTTTAAGGTTCAAAAAACACATTATTTTCCACATACTGTACATTATTGTTTCTCCTCTATGCCCCGCCTTTCTGAAAC
This sequence comes from Sinocyclocheilus grahami, assembly GCF_001515645.1. Classification (NCBI taxonomy): domain Eukaryota; kingdom Metazoa; phylum Chordata; class Actinopteri; order Cypriniformes; family Cyprinidae; genus Sinocyclocheilus; species Sinocyclocheilus grahami. The sequence goes on along the minus strand of NW_015506314.1, from coordinate 212,654 downwards.
GCGTCAATTTTTTCAAAGCTCATCGGTCTGAAAAAGCGAGGTGTGCTGTGATTGGCCAGATGTCCAGTGCGTTGTGATTGGCCGAATACCTCAAGCGTGTGACGGAAATGTTACGCCCCTCACCATACTGTGATGATGCCCTGTCCGGCTGGAGCGACGATTCAAAAACATGAAAACCCATTATAAACGAGGCATTCGTTGCATGCAGTGGGGACATAATTATGGATTATAATGACTTATACTGTCTTTTTACGCGTTGCGTTGCATCGCATCGCATCGCGCCGCGTAAACATAAAACCATGTCTGCATTTGTGATCGGAGAAATGACAAACAACAAGCGCTAGTGTACACTGCTCAAAACTTGTGTTTGAATCATCGGTGGCAAATTCTTTAAATATAAAAAACGTACTTACAGTCTGTGAGTCAGAACAGCTGGCATTGTAGTCTACTCTTCCAACAAACAGTCCTCCATAAAATGTGCTGCACGCATCTGAATATTTGGGTTGAAGTGTTCTGGAACAGTGTTGTAAATACAACTTAACCACTGATTTCTAGCCGTGTCCATTTTTGGAAGGCCAAACAAATTAGTTTTGCTTTCACAACGAAACACGGCGTCACACACGGCGGCCTTGAGTGAGCAGAGGCGGCGGGCTTGAGAACGGCGGGGCCGGTGGATTCGATGAAGGAGCGTCCGGAGGGCTTGCGGCAACAACATGTGACGACCCCGGGCTGGACTCCGCTTCGTCCAC
>NW_015506314.1:210149-211703 GCF_001515645.1 Sinocyclocheilus grahami | reverse complement strand
AGCCACCGGAGGGCTTGCGGCAACAACATGTGACGACCCCGGGCTGGACTCCGCTTCGTCCACGGTGAAAGCCGATCCAGCGAGCCACAGCGCGAAGTTGTTGTATTTCCTCAGCGACCAGCATGGAACCGCTCCAGGCAAGACGAAGCAGATATCGTCCTCTTTTGGAAGGCCAAACAAAGTAGTTTCGCTTGCACAACGAAGCACACCGCTTCTCCACGACATGGCGGCGGCGGCAACAATACTACAGCGAGAATAAAAGTTACGGCTTCTTTCTTTGCGTGAACATTTGGGTGCCGTTATGCAAATCTTCCCACACAGTGAAGTAGACATGTGGGGGCGTGTTAGAACGAGCCGTTTTAGGCGTGGCTGACTCTTAACTTTTATAAAAAATATGTCTTTGGATTTGAGACTTTAGTCTTTGCAACATTACAGATCTTCTTTATGCACCAAGAGCTTGTAACACTCCAAAGAGAAAGAAAAACTTGAAATCGCATCATATTACCCCTTTAACAACATGAAGTATGTTATACATTCCATTACATGAAGGTTTCCCAAATTGGGGTTCGTAAATGAACTGCAGGGGGTTTGTGAGTTTAATGAAAAAGCTAATAATTAATTAAATAAAAAATAAAAAAAAAGCCATTTTAAAATAACATCAATCAAAATAAAACACTTACTAAAAAGGAAATATTTTATTTGTTTACATGCATGTCATGTGACCATTAACCAACATCAGAGAACCATGAACATGCAAATGTGATACTTAATTATTAACATTTATTTTAATATACTTGTATTAATATACTGCACTACATGCAAATAAGAAATAATGTGAATTTGTGCATTTTGAAAGACAAAAGCCTTCCAAAACTATATACATGGTTAAATAACCTACTGAGTGATAATTCAAATAAAAAATTAATGTGTTCATCAGTAGTTAGTGCAATGCTGAAGCACTTAAAACTTGAAATGAATCCAGTGTTAAAATGCCATGTCACCCCCTGACTAGTGACTGGAATAATGTATTGCTATTGTGTGAATAATATGTAATCATGTAATCAAGTAACTGTAGTCTGATTACAAGCAATTTAAAATGTAATTTAATCTGATTACAAGTACTTCATTTTTGGAATCTGATAATGTAATCCAAATTACACGTAATCAGTTACTACCCAGCTCTGGTGGTTGCTAGGTGGTTTCTAAGGTGTTCTGAGTGGTTACTAGAGTGTTGCTGGGCTATTCTGGGAGGTCGTTGTACTGTCTTGTCTTACATCTCGGGGGATCCGGTTCTCCAGCTCTTGTCTCGGAGGGTCAGGCTGCCCAGACTTTCCCTCTTACTGCGATCTTCTCTGTGAGCTTTGGGCTCTCGGCGGGTCACCACGGGTTTGTGCTCCAGCTGCGACAGATGCTCCATGCTGCTGTACACCTGTGATTCAGATGCACTAGATGAATCCTTGAGTCTATGGGCTACATTACCCATAATCCTCGGTGTTGTGTAAAGAGCAGAATCTAGGTCTCACCTTGCTGAAACGCGGCGAGCAGGAGGAGAAG
>NW_015506314.1:201735-209917 GCF_001515645.1 Sinocyclocheilus grahami | reverse complement strand
AGTGAAGTAGACATGTGGGGGCGTGTTAGAACGAGCCGTTTTAGGCGTGGCTGACTCTTAACTTTTATAAAAAATATGTCTTTGGATTTGAGACTTTAGTCTTTGCAACATTACAGATCTTCTTTATGCACCAAGAGCTTGTAACACTCCAAAGAGAAAGAAAAACTTGAAATCGCATCATATTACCCCTTTAACAACATGAAGTATGTTATACATTCCATTACATGAAGGTTTCCCAAATTGGGGTTCGTAAATGAACTGCAGGGGGTTTGTGAGTTTAATGAAAAAGCTAATAATTAATTAAATAAAAAATAAAAAAAAGCCATTTTAAAATAACATCAATCAAAATAAAACACTTACTAAAAAGGAAATATTTTATTTGTTTACATGCATGTCATGTGACCATTAACCAACATCAGAGAACCATGAACATGCAAATGTGATACTTAATTATTAACATTTATTTTAATATACTTGTATTAATATACTGCACTACATGCAAATAAGAAATAATGTGAATTTGTGCATTTTGAAAGACAAAAGCCTTCCAAAACTATATACATGGTTAAATAACCTACTGAGTGATAATTCAAATAAAAAATTAATGTGTTCATCAGTAGTTAGTGCAATGCTGAAGCACTTAAAACTTGAAATGAATCCAGTGTTAAAATGCCATGTCACCCCCTGACTAGTGACTGGAATAATGTATTGCTATTGTGTGAATAATATGTAATCATGTAATCAAGTAACTGTAGTCTGATTACAAGCAATTTAAAATGTAATTTAATCTGATTACAAGTACTTCATTTTTGGAATCTGATAATGTAATCCAAATTACACGTAATCAGTTACTACCCAGCTCTGGTGGTTGCTAGGTGGTTTCTAAGGTGTTCTGAGTGGTTACTAGAGTGTTGCTGGGCTATTCTGGGAGGTCGTTGTACTGTCTTGTCTTACATCTCGGGGGATCCGGTTCTCCAGCTCTTGTCTCGGAGGGTCAGGCTGCCCAGACTTTCCCTCTTACTGCGATCTTCTCTGTGAGCTTTGGGCTCTCGGCGGGTCACCACGGGTTTGTGCTCCAGCTGCGACAGATGCTCCATGCTGCTGTACACCTGTGATTCAGATGCACTAGATGAATCCTTGAGTCTATGGGCTACATTACCCATAATCCTCGGTGTTGTGTAAAGAGCAGAATCTAGGTCTCACCTTGCTGAAACGCGGCGAGCAGGAGGAGAAGCGGTGAATCTCCACTGGCTCGTCGTCATTGGTGTCGTCTTCATCGTACGAGTGAACGTGATGATATCGCTCTGATCGTGCTGAGACAGACGGATGAGTTACTCACTAATGCACACCATCAGACAACAGCACAAACACACACACACACTATCCATCCATCTGTTCATCACTCACTGTCGAAGTAGCTGGTGTCCTCCTCCGACTCCAGATGAGGGATGAACTCGGCTTTCTGCCGGAGCAAGCTGCTCCAGTCCAGATCACAGAAGAACGGATGCTGCTTCACCTCGAACGCTCCACCTGCGCACAAACACATGACTTCATTCAGTGCGTGGAGAACGTCTGACTCTACTGACCAACAACAGCAATATGATAAAAGACAGTCAATGATCAATAATCAAATGAACTATTAATAATAGTAAAAACAGATGTTTAGATTTTTCATTAGAATATAAAGGCTAGAATAGTCTGAGTGGTTGCTAGGGCGTTGTTAGGTGTAGGTGTGTTAGGGTGTTTTAAGTGAATAATATGGGGCTGTTAGGTAATTCAGAGTGGTTTTAAACTTTTTACTGTTTTGCTGATACATGGTTTCTAATGTGTTCTGTGTGGTTTCTATGTTGGTTGCTAGGGTGTTTTTCCCCATGCTATGTGGTTGTTGGTGGTTCTGAGGGATTTTAAACTTGATATGGGTTGCTAGGGCATTTTAATGCATGCTATGCAGTTAGGTGGTTCTGAGTGGTGTTGTACTTGCTACTTTGTGTTGCTAGGTGGTTTCTAAGGTGTTTTGAGTGGCTATACTGTTGAGTGGTTAGGGTGTTTTTAATGCATGCTATGCAGTTAAGTGGTTCAGAGTTGCGTAAAACTTGCTACTATGTGGTTGCTAGACTGTTTATAAGGTTATAGGTTGCTAGGGTGTTGCAAGGACATTTTTAGTGCATGTTATGTGGTTGTTGGCGGTTCTTTAAAACTTGCTAGTTGGTTCCTAAGAGGTTGCTATGATGTTGCTATGGTGGTTTTAATACATGCTATGCAGTTATGTGGTTCAGGGAGTGGTGTTAAACTTGCTATTATGTGTTTGCTAGGTAGTTTATAAGGTGCTCTAACTGATTGCTAGACTGTTGTTAAGGCGTTTTAGTGTTTAGGCAGTTATAACTTACTTTAAGTGTGCTACTATGTGGTTGCCAGGTGGTTCTGAGTGGTTGCTAAGGTGATGCGAGGCTATGTTGTTGTCATGTTGTTAAGTCCATGGGACCTTTTCACTTGTTATACTGTCAACGAATGGACTGCCGTTCAAAAAGTAGGTTTAAGGGCTTGAGATTTGAGCTATTCTTCTTTTTAATCATCATTACTGATCGTCAAATGATCAGTGTTATAATACAGCTCTAATCCAAGTCAACAGCTCTAACAGTCAGAGCACATCAGCGTGCATTTAATGATAGTGGGCCACATGACTGGAGGTGTGTGACGTCACCTGTGCCCTGTCTGAGCAGCGGGTTGGTCTGCAGGAGAGATGAGATCAGGTGTTGCGCGTCAGCGGGGAGAGCGTCATCATCCTCGGGCCACACAATGTCATCTACACACACACACACACACACACACACACATTTTACATTGTGTACATCTTTTTTATTTAGATTCATGAGATTGTTTCACTGTGTGAATATATGTAGGTGTGTCTTTACCTGTGATCACCTGACCAAACAGCTCCTCCGGTGTGTCGCCGAAGAACGGCACGCAGCCCACCAGGAACTCGTAGAGGATGATGCCCATGGCCCACCAGTCCACCGGCTTGCCGTAACCCTGCCGCAGGATCACCTCCGGGGCGATGTACTCTGGGGTGCCGCACACCTGGGGTCAAAGGTCAAAGAACGTTTCTATGCGGTTGCTGAGGTGTTTGGAATAGTTTTAAACGCGTTGCTGTGCGGTTGCTAAGGTGTTCTAAATAGTTTTCAGTGTGTTGCTATGGGGTTGCTAAGGTGTTTAGACTAGCTTTCAGCCTGTTGGTACGTGGTTGCTGAGGCGTTCAGAATAGTTTTCAGTGTGGTTCATAGGCATTGTGAATAGTTTTCGGTGCTTTGATATGCGGTTGCTGAGGTGTTTGGAATAGTTTTCAGTGTGTTGCTATGCGGTTGCTGAGGTGTTTGGAATAGTTTTCAACTTGTTGCTATGCGGTTGCTAAGGTGTTTGGAATAGTTTTCAGCGTGTTGCTATGGGGTTGCTGAGGCGTTTGGATTAGTTTTCAGCTTGTTGCTATGCGGTTGCTAAGGTGTTTGGAATAGTTTTCAGAGTGTTGCTATGTGGTTGCTGAGGCGTTTGGATTAGTTTTCAGGGCAGGTCCTAGACGTTGTGAATAGTTTCCGGTGCTTTGCTATGCGGTTGCTGAGGTGTTCTGGCTAGTTTTAGCGTGTTGCTATGCCGTTGCTGAGATGCTTGGAATTGTTTTCAGTGTGTTGTTATGTGGTTGCTATGGTGTTTGGAATTTTTTTTTTTCCAGTATGGTGGTGTTGGAATCAATTTAGAATGTCGTGAAGGTGTTGCTTACAGGCTTCATCAACACTTCATCGGTGATATTTTATCATAAACTTGAATGTGTAAATTATATTTATGATCAAAAATAACTAAATTAAATAGGCACACAATGAAATTAAAACTGTAGTTTTGTGGCTTTTTGACCATGACTATGTACAGAACAGAATATTGTATGTATTTTCTGGTACCTGTTTATCCAGGAACTCCCTGGTGTCCTTCTCGATGTGTCCCTCATACAGGTTTGTGGTGAGACTCATGAGACCCATTTTAGACAAACCGAAATCAGTGAGTTTAATGTGACCCATTGACGTGATAAGCAGACTGACGGCGAGAGAGAGAGAGAGAGAGACAGACGGAGATGATGTGAGACCGTCTCTACAGTAACACACACTGAGTGGCATTTCTGACATGTGTTTAATTATATAACACAATCTGTCCAAATTAAACGATTTCATTAATCTCACGCAGGAAATGCTGTATGTCATTGCCCAACAGATGGCAAATGAATCCCAGCAATCATTTAATTGACTGTGCACGGTCACTTAGTAAATGACAGGCTCCCTGCCATTGTCATTACATATAATTCAAAATTATTTTAACTGTTATTGGCGTATTACTTGTCCGGTTTGAGATCCCGGTGCACGATTCCATAGTTATGTATGTATTCGAGAGCCAGGACGGTTTCAGCGAAGTACATGCGCGCCATTTCCACAGGCAATGCTCCGATATTCTTTAGCAGTGTCGCGCAGTCGCCTCCTGAAACGAAACACACAGATGAGATCTGGTTAACATCTCAGTTGTTTCTCACTAGACAACAACACTGAAGCCTCCTGCTTCTCAGATGTTTCTCCTGAGAAAAAGACTCCAGTAATCTCACACGCGTCTCCTCCTCAGGTGTTTCAGAAGAGATCTCAAACTGTGCTCAGATTTGCTCAAGATCTCCAACACAAACTCAATCTTTTCTCATCAAATGATTTGAGCTGCTTTCCACATTCATTTTATAGCCCTAGACTCTTACTGGAGTGACTCATCTGGGTCTGTTTTATTTCTTAGGCACTTTAAGAGAAACATCTGAGAGTTGGTACTTAAACAAAACATACCTGAGACCTCAATACAGTCAATAAAGCTTTAAAAGAGCAATAAAAGTGTGTGCGTGTCTCACCCTCCACGTACTCCATGACCATACACAGGTGTCGCCTGGTCTCAAAGGAGCAGAACATGCTGACCACGAACGGGTTCTCGGCGAAGGTCAGGATGTCTCGCTCCACAAACGCCTGCTGGATCTGGTTCCTCAGAATCAGGTTCTGTTTGTTGATTTTCTTCATAGCGAAGCGCTGTCGCATCTCCAGATGGCGGACCAGATACACCGCGCTGAGAAACACACAGTATCTTCTGTCAGTGTCTCAACTCCTCTGTGTGTGTTTGGTTATTTAGTAGATGCGTTTGTATCCACAGTGACAATACTTATGTTACAAAATGTTCAGTTACAAATAAATGCTGTTCTTTTAAACCTTATATCCCCATTTAGATATTGAGACAAACGCGCACGTGTGTGTGTGTGTGTGTGTGTGTCTGTGTGTGTGTGTGTGTGCTGGTTTACCCGTAGGCTCCATTGCTGATCAGTTTGATGGTCTGGAAATCTGCCTCTCCAGGTGGCTTCATGGGTTTTATCTTTCCCTGGAAAAGAGAAAAATCCCCTCAAACTCTTGCACAAGATGTTATCATCATCTTGTAACAGACACTTTACTGACAAACAATCGTTTTCAGATTTCCCGGGGCTGTCTGTGTGTGTGTGTTAGTGTGTTCAGACCTCTGCGGAGTCGTCTGTCTCCGGTGTGACGGGCCCCTCGCTGTCATAATGCTCTCGACTGACCATCTCTGAAACACAGACGTGACAGTCGCTCAGTGATCAGCTGTACTGGGATCAGTGCTGTGTGATTGTTGTGTGACTGAGGTCTCACCCTCCAGAGGGTCTCTGGTCAGACCCAGCTGACTGATGATGTACCGCGGGATGTCGGTCTTCATCAGGTGTCCTTCTTTAGCGTGATCCTCAGCCGCCTCCAGCAGATGATAGAACTCTTCAGGGTTAAACTCCTGGAAAACGTGTCAGAGCAACATCTGTTAGTGTTGCTATGCGGTTGCTGGGGTGCTTAGATTCGTTTTCAGCGTGTTGCTATGCGGTTGCTGGGGTGTTTGGAACAGATTTCAGTGTGTTGCTATGTGGTTGCTGAGGTGTTTGGTTTAGTTTTTAGAATGTTGCTATGAGGTTGCTAAGGTGTTTGAAATAGTTTTTTGCATGCTGTTTCACTCTGAAATAAGTCATAAATGCAATACAAGTTCAGTTGGGTTCAGGGTTCAGACGGCATTATTGTTTGGTTGAGGATCAGCACTAGGGTTCAGTTTCTGTGACAGTCTAAAAATAAAGTTGAATTACACTGAACATTTGTAATTTGCTGAAGTACATGAACACACTCTCATTTTGGGAGCATCTCCGTTTAACAGGGATAATGAATGGTTCATGTGGTTTAATCCTGGAGCTGCACAGAAGCATTTCCAAATGAGTTTTTTACAGGCAGTGAATCACAGAAGGTCAGTGATAACAGCAGCATGCTCACAGCTCCCAATCTAAATGCTAATGCAGCAGCAGGTTCAACTCGCTCTCTCTCCTTTTGTGTGTTTTGCAGCTATTCTTGTTTAAAATACTTTTCTGAAGTAGGAGTGAAAACCTGAAAACATCAGGCCTGTGTTGTTGTTGTCCAGAGGGGTTTGAAGCATCATGTTATCTGATGAATGGATAAAAGAACAAGCAAAAGAAAGCATTTTCTCACCAAACACTCTAAAAGTCGAGCAGGTCGAGCGATGATGAAGAGGAGTTTCTTCACCAACTCAGTGACAAAGGTCAACTCTGAACTCTCCGACCGCTTATAAGCCTGAGAGACACAAAGACAGAGAAAAACAAGCTAAGTAATATTTCCTTACTTCTTCACATTACAGTAAAGGCACCGTTCTTGGCGGGTTTAATGAGATCACAGGTTTGATGATGAACTCACGTCATCCAGAAGTTTCTCCAGGTTCTCCTGCAGCTCAAAGAAGTAGATGGACGTGATGAGCCCCTCCTTAGATTTGGTCAGGCAGTCTCTGGACAGCTCGATGATCTGGTGGTGGATAAAGCTTAGGACCCCGTCGGCCAGCGGCAGAACACTCTCGGGACAATATGAGTGGATGAAATCACACAACCTGCCCTCCATCTGCGCCGTGGCCTGACAGGAACAAATTATTTATTATTTTATAATAATTTGCTGATACCAGAATTTTAAAATGCTATTATTATTATTATTATTATTATTATTATTATAAAGCATTTTGTAATACATAAATAATCTACAATTATTATTACTAGTTGTAGAAGTATTTCTAGATTATTTATTACAAATTACTTAATAATAATAATAATAATAATAATTAAGCATTTTAGATATACTATTTTAATAATAATAGTTATTATTATTATTTAATGTAAATAATTATTCTACGTTATTATTACTATTAAGTATTTTGTAATAAACACTATTATTATTATTACTTCTGGATAATTTTTATTACAGAATACTTAATCATATTAAGTAGATGTTAAAATATAACTATAAGTATATATTACAGTATACTTTCATATTTTAAATATGCACACATTTGATGTATGATATATAGTTGTGCAAAGCAAGATTATATATTTTTATTTTTTAGAAAGTGATTTTATTTTGATTTCTTATCGCTACATCGTCGATTACTCCAGTCGTCCTCAGTTAACCTGATGCTGTTCTGACCATATAAATGTGTTTATCTGCAAACTGAGAGACGAATACCAGACACCAGTGGGAGCCTCTCTCTCTGTCTGTGTGTGTGTGTGTGTGTGTGTGTGTGTGAGAGTGAGTAAATCAATACAGTCCCCCATAAGACGGCTAATGTTAGAGAAGAGTGTCACCTGACGAGGCTCATGAAGTACACTCACAGCAAAGCGTTAGAAGTTGCTGATTTACAGTAACTTAACATTAACTAAGATTAATACATGCTATATAAGTATTGTTCATGTTAACTTATATAGTTAACTGATGTTTCCAAAGAAAACCTCATTGTAAAGTGTTACCATAGATAATTATAGAAATGATAATATTTAGAAAAGTTAATATTAACATATTTATATTAAAGGGGTCATATGATGCGATTTCAATTTTTCCTTTCTCTTTGGAGTGTTACAAGCTCTTGGTGCATAAAGAAGATCTGTAAAGTTGCAAAGACTAAAGTCTCAAATCCAAAGAGATATTCTTTATAAAAGTTAAGAGTCAGCCACACCTACCTAAAACGGCTCGTTCTAACACAACCCCCACATATCTACCTCACTATGTGGGAAGATTTGCATAACGCC
>NW_015506314.1:193549-195012 GCF_001515645.1 Sinocyclocheilus grahami | reverse complement strand
AATGCTATTATTATTATTATTATTATTATAAAGCATTTTGTAATCCATAAATAATCTGCAATTATAGTAGAAGTATTTCTAGATTATTTATTACAAATTACTTAATAATAATAATAATAATAATAATTAAGCATTTTAGATATACTATTTTAATAATAATAGTTATTATTATTATTTAATGTAAATAATTATTCTACGTTATTATTACTATTAAGTATTTTGTAATAAACACTATTATTATTATTACTTCTGGATAATTTTTATTACAGAATACTTAATCATATTAAGTAGATGTTAAAATATAAGTATATGTATATATTACAGTATACTTTCATATTTTAAATATGCACACATTTGATGTATGATATATAGTTGTGCAAAGCAAGATTATATATTTTTATTTTTTAGAAAGTTATTTTATTTTGATTTCTTATCTCTACATCGTCGATTACTCCAGTCGTCCTCAGTTAACCTGATGCTGTTCTGACCATATAAATGTGTTTATCTGCAAACTGAGAGACAAATACCAGACACCAGTGGGAGCCTCTCTCTCTGTCTGTGTGTGTGTGTGTGTGTGTGTGTGTGTGAGAGTGAGTAAATCAATACAGTCCCCCATAAGACGGCTAATGTTAGAGAAGAGTGTCACCTGACGAGGCTCATGAAGTACACTCACAGCAAAGCGTTAGAAGTTGCTGATTTACAGTAACTTAACATTAACTAAGATTAATACATGCTATATAAGTATTGTTCATGTTAACTTATATAGTTAACTGATGTTTCCAAAGAAAACCTCATTGTAAAGTGTTACCATAGATAATTATAGAAATGATAATATTTAGAAAAGTTAATATTAACATATTTATATTAAAGGGGTCATATGATGCGATTTCAATTTTTCCTTTCTCTTTGGAGTGTTACAAGCTCTTGGTGCATAAAGAAGATCTGTAAAGTTGCAAAGACTAAAGTCTCAAATCCAAAGAGATATTCTTTATAAAAATTTAAGAGTCAACCACGCCTACCTAAAATGGCTCGTTCTAACACGCCCCCACATGTCTACGTCACTATGTGGGAAGATTTGCATAACGCCGCCCAAATGTTCACGCAAAGAAAGAAGCCGTAACTTTTATTCGTGCTGTAGTATTGTTGTTGCCGATGCCGCCATGTCGTGAAGGCGCTGTGTGTTTCTTTATGAAAGTGAAACTACTTCGTTTGGTCTTCCAAAAGAGGACACGACTAGAAATCAGTGGTTAAGTTGTATTTACAACACTGTTCCAGAACACTTCAACCCAAATATTCAGATGTGTGCAACGCATTTAATGGAGGACTGTTTCCTGATCCTGCAGAGTAGCCTACAATGCTGTGCACAATGGCTATTTCTATAAAGTTGGGCAGTTCCAACTTTGCAAGAACAGTCTGGCGCTTCTGATTCACAGCCTGTAAGTACGTTTTTTTATATTTAAAGA
>NW_015506314.1:177249-192173 GCF_001515645.1 Sinocyclocheilus grahami | reverse complement strand
TAGCACTTGTTGTTTGTTGTTTCTCCGATCACAAATGCAGACATGGTTTTACGATTACGCGGGGCGATGCAACGCAACGCGTAAAAAGACAGTATCAGTCATTATAATCAGTAATTATGTCCCCACTGGATGCAACAAGTGCCTCGTTTATAATGGGTTTTAATGTTTTTGTCCCGCCGCTCCGGCCTGACAAGGCAGCACAGTATGGTGAGGGGCGTAAAATTTCCCACATTTCCGTCACACGCTTGAGGTATTCGGCCAATCACAACACACTGGATAGCTGGCCAATCAGCTATCTTCCTCACTTTTCAGAACAATGAGCTTTGTAAAAATCAACGCATTTCAGAAAGGCGGGGCATAGAGGAGCAACGATAATGTACAGTATGTGGAAAAGAATGTTTTTTGAACTTTAAACCGCATAAACACATTTCATTACACCAAATAATGTTCTTTTTAGCAACATCATATGACCCCTTTAATATTATTCTAAAATCTGTTCAGCATTTCTGCATTCACAAGTGGACAGGTGTGAGAAACAGGTAGACAGATACTGAGGTGTGAGACAGGTGTGTGTGTGTGTGTGTGTGTTACCTTAGGGAAACGCTCCCTGTAAACATGATTCATCATGATGATCTCATTGTCGTAGCAGGAGTGAGAGCGACCCGGACTGAACACACAACAGAGAGAGAGAGAGAGTTAAACAGAAATACTGCAACACACACACACCTGAGCATGAGTGTGTGCGTGTGTGTGTTTGCAGACCTCAGGCTGCGTGAGCGGGGTCTTATGTGGGGTGAACAGCGTCCCCCGTCATCGTCAGTGATGCTCTCTGTGCTGCCGAAGTGTTTGGACAAGAAGTGCAGCTCGTCCATGGTGGGCTGAGATGGCAGCTGGTGCAGACGCTCCTGAGACGAGCTGGAGGACTGCAGATAAACACAGACATTAAGCATGTGACAGAGCGAAGGCACGAACAGGCTGTAAACTGTCTGGAAGCATCGGCTCCAGTCCCTAGTGAGCTGCCTACATAGACAGCATTTTAAGAGAACATAGATGCAGTCCTGCCATGAAGACTGCGTTAGACAACAATCAGCACAATAATGCTTTCTTAATTATTATTACGAGAAACCCCCCCCCCCCCAAAAAAAACACTTCATTATAGCATGACATACCAATAATATAATTATATAATGATTTTATATAACTTGACACTTGATAATTTATTTACATGATAAAGTGCACTTTATATCTCACAGTAAAAGCTGATTACTTAAACATTACATGCTTAGGCTTTCAAATAAAAAAATCCTATAAATAGCAAATTATTTGTTTTTAACAGTGTAAAGAAAACCTTAAGCATACCTTAATTAATCTTGAAAAAGTTGACTAATTTTGACCATTAAAAAAAGCTTTTCATATTTGCTAACAAAAAAATTATGTTTCAAATATGATTTATATGCAGGTAAACTCAAATCATTGACCTTGTTTTTTTATGTTATATACAAATAAATAAATAAATGAAAGAAAGAAAAATAAATAAATAAATAAAAAACAAATAAAAAACAAAACAAATGAAACCTTAAAGAAATAAATAATTTTAAAAGAAACTTTAAAAATAAATAAAGAAATTGAAAAGATTTAAATGAATAAATAAAAAATAAAGAAAGAAACATTCAAATTCAACAAACAAATAAATACAAATAATAAATGAAAGAAAGAATGAAACACGTAAAATAATTTTATATTTTTACAATTTTGTTTATAATAAAAACAAATGAAAAACAAATAAGACTACATGAAACTTTAAAAAACTATTTATAAATGAAAAACACAATAAAATAAATAAAGAGAAAGAAACTTCAAATCATTGACCTTGGTTTTAAACAAAATATATTTAAATAATAATTTTAAATTCTTGCTATGTACTGTATATCACATAATACAATATTAAATAATATAATAACTATTTTTATTTTATCACTATTACAAAGCATTTTTATATAAATATACTAACTATTGTTATTTATTACAAAGCACTTTTATATAATATAATATACAATAATACAATAACTATTATTATTTAATTCAAGGCTATTTATTCCAAAATACTTTTATATAATATAATAACTATTATTTATTATAATATATTCCTTTACATGATATAATATAAAATATAACGATTTAGACATATTAAAAAGTAAAAAACTAACACAAATGACAAAACACACAAACAAAATGACTAAATTAACTGAAATTTAAAAATGGAAACTTAAAATACAAACTCGTTTAAAATATTTAGAAAAACTATAATAGCATATAAAAAAATACGAAACTAACACTGTCTCTGACTGTACAGTTGAAAACGGTCTTCAGTTTTGTTCACTGCTCATAAATACGCCACAAACGCGTCATAAATGACCCACAGCTGAATCTCTGAAGTGCATCTGATGTGTGTTTGTCATCAGACGTCTCTAGATCAGATGTGATGCACGTCTGTAGACGTGTTCACATGAGAAACTCTCTTACCGTTGAGCTGGGAGTGTTTGTTCCATAACCAGAAGATGGAAGAGATGCCAGTGACCATCGACGCCCATCCCTGCACAGACAACAGTACAGAAGCTGCATTAACAGCAGCTAAGGGTTTCTGTAAGACTTCCAGTCTGAAGTGTGTGTATGTGTGTGTGTGTGTGTGTGTGTGTGTGTGCTTGTTTACCGTCTTGAGGAAGCGAAGGAGAAATGTGCCGGAGTGCTAGGAGAGAAGTTTCGAGGGCTGTCCAGAGGACTACTTCCTGTGTGGACAGGAACAACAAAGGATGCTCAATTACGAACAAAACTCAAGCACGTAAGAAAACTGTATCAGTGAGTCTGTAAGCAGAATGCATCAGCAAACACATCAGTAGCTGTATAAGTGTTTTGTCCAGCAGGGGGCGTGGCCTCTCACCGATGTGCCCAGGTAACGGGGAATGTGGGCGGGGCAGAGTAGGGGAGGTGGAGGTCAGAATCAAACTCTTCCGGTTACTGCGGCAACTGCACAAGCAAAAAGAGAATTCATCCGTTTAAATATATTAATAAAACATTTAAAGAACATCAAACGTCATACAATCAGAGGAAATAAAGAAATCGCTAAAGATCAACACAATACACCATTGCTTAAAAAAAGTAATAAATACAAATAAAAATAAGTAATTGAATAAACAAACAAACAAATAAATAAATAAATGAAAAAATAAGTACATTTAAAATTAAAAATACACGAAAACGTTAAAAATTAACATTTAAAAAAATTAAAATGAATGAATAAATAAATAAATAAACAAACAAACAAATACTGAAAAAAATTAAACCTTAAAAAATTAAATAAATAAAACAAGTTGAAAAAATAAAAAAAGAGTCAAAGAAACTAATAAATAAAAATAAAGAAAGAAACTTTAAAATTAAACAAACAAATAAAATAAAAAATAATTAAATAATAAAAACAATAATAAAATACAAATGAAAAACAAATAATAATAAATGAAACAAAAATATTTATAAATAAATGTAAATAAATAAATAAACCTAAAAAATAAATACAAATAAAATAAATACTTAAAAGAAAAACTGTAATTAAAAAAATGCATCACCTCACTAAACAACAAATACTACCAAACTGCCTATCCCAAACCCTAATGATTAAAAGGAATATTTTATTTTAAGGATGAATTGTTTTCCATCATCAGATGTCTTGGTGAGATAAGTGAAACAAAAATATTTATAAATAAATGTAAATAAATAAATAAACCTAAAAAATAAATACAAATAAAATAAATACTTAAAAGAAAAACTGTAATTAAAAAAATGCATCACCTCACTAAACAACAAATACTACCAAACTGCCTATCCCAAACCCTAATGATTAAAAGGAATATTTTATTTTAAGGATGAATTGTTTCCCATCATCAGATGTCTTGGTGAGATAAGATTATGTTCAGACAAAATCACATCAGAGCTGAGAACAGAGAAACTGCTGTGTGTGTGTGTGTGTGTGTGTGTGTGTGTTTGTGTGCCCTGCAGCAGAACAAGAGTGATACAGAAAATTCGATTTGCACAGTCATCAATCTGAGTCAGCGTGAACTTGTGCTCTGAAGAAACAGAGAGACACTCTGGACGAGAGAGATACAGTTAAACAGATAGAGAGAGAGAGCTAATTGAGGAGAGAGTAAAAGAGAGACACTTGAAATGCCTTGAGAGACTGTATGAGAGCCATTACACACCATTACTGTGTGTGTGTGTGTGTGTGTGTGTGTGTATGCGTTTTTGTGACAAATGAGGACATAAATTTGTATAATGACAAAGGTATGACATAGGTATTACAAGGAGAAGGTGACATTTCAGGACATTACCCCATGTCCCCACTTTTCAAAACGCTTATAAATCACACAGAATGGAGTGTATTGAAAATCTGAAATAGCACAAAGTCTCCTGTAAGGGGTAGGTTTAGGGGTAGGGTTGGTGTAGGGCAATAGAATATACGGTCTGTACAGTATAAAAACCATTACGCCTACGGGATGTCCCCACTTTTCACAAAAACATACCTGTGTGTGTGTGTGTGTGTGTGTGTGTGTCAGGCTTTCATTGTGAGCAGTGAATGTCCCCACAAGGAAAGTAAAAGCTGAAATCAGCTACACTGAGCTGAAAAAATGCTTAATAAACAGACTAAATAAAAGCCTTAAAGATTTCATTTATAAATCAAAATCCCAAAAAGCAACATTTGATCTTTTAATTTGATCACAGACTGACAAAATGATGATGACATCATGACAGAGCACATGTTGAGTAGCTAATAGAGCACTAGCAAACACAAACACACACACACACACACACACACACACACACAGGTGTAGACAGATGGTTAATTAACGGTCTTTAGGGATCATCCTGAACAGAGCGACCCGAGACACTGTCCCTCTCTTAAAGAGAGAGTGGCCTTATTAAATACACAGTACCGCTCTTAAAGAGACAGCGCTCCTTCTAAACATTTGCTTCCAGAAGCTTTACTTTCACTGTTCCTCAGTGGAGGAATGAACTTCACAAACATCTAAATCATCTCATCTTTTAAGGAACGTTATTTGTTAATCCCTCAATCATCATTGTAGTGCATTGCATTATAGGTTTTGATCATCAAACTAAGCAGTTAAATATCATCTTCCTAAGACATTTTATTGGGAGATATAGAGTGACAACTGATATTTATATCATTTTATGTAAGTATCTGCAATACTCTTATAAAGACCTCATTGATTTACTGGCTATCAGAATCTCATCTTACTTTTTGGCCAATATTGGCACCAAATTGCAAATTTTTGCTCAGTTTGGGCCTCTGAATAAAACTGAGCTGTTTTTTTCCCCCTCCATATTCTCTCTATATAAGACTAAATGCACCAAAAAAGCCTAATGTATAAATTATGATACTCAAAAAAAAAAAGTGTCATTTTTTTTGTCTAAAGGTTCAATTAACTGTTCCATTTAAAAAAATTAATAAAATAAAAACCTCTCTTAAAGAGACAGTACCTCCTAATATCAATATTCAAGAACAACAACTATTGAGACATTTTTAGTATCATCATGGAGGATTTAAAACAAAACTACAAGCTAATAGAATACATTTTTCACCAACGCATTAAAACAATCAACAAGTCATTTACAAAACAAAAATGTTCACAGGACTTTGTTACTAAAAACACTCATAAGACTAGAGGTCGACCGATGTATCAGTTTTGCCGATTAATCGGCACCGATAGTTGATTGCCGGAACTATCGGTTATTAATCAAAGAAAAAAGATATAATCTTTTTTTTAAGCTGCTGAATATTCAGTTTAGCCATCACAGGAATAAATGACATTTTAAAATATATCACATAAATGTTATTTTAAGTTATGATATTTCGCAGTACTACTGGTTTTTGATCAGATAAATGCAGCTTTGGTGAGCAGAAGGTGTTTCTTTCAAAAACACTAAACTTTTGAACTTAATTTGTTTCAGTCCTTTGCATATGCTAATTGCCACTTTGTTTAATTCCAACACTAGAAACAGTAGCCTGGAACAGTGGGGGGAAACAAATATTTATTTTTGAGATTTAGAAAAGAAAAAGGTTTTCACAATTTTAAACATGGGTCAAAATACCAAATATTGACAAATGAAAAAGTAAAACCAACAATTTAACAGCAAACAAACAATATCCAAATGAACTCCTAACAGACAATCAATTGGACACACTCTGCAGCAATGTGATGTTGTCTCCTTTCAACATAATCCGCCCTATTAGAGAGATAAAATATGTTTAAAGTCATATCGAACTTACATCAAACAAAAGTTATTTCTCAGAAACGCATGACTCGCCAGTATCGCAAAGTTCACACTTACCCAGTGGCTTCCTGTTCTTGGTCTTCATGTGAACCTCCTCTGCATCATCCAAAACCAAGTTCATATACTCATCAAATCCCTTGAAACATAAACAAAAAGCAAATAAGAGTTCTTTATTCACATGCTTGCATGATATTGTTCCCAAAATTATCTGTAAAGATGAAAATGACCTGTGTGGAAAGAGTAAAGCGTGTTAACGGTAAATGTGAGACTTGCTGTGTTTACTCACAATGATGCAGCCTTCTATCCGCATGTTGACCTGTTCATACAGCCAAACCTGGATTCGAGAACGCTGCACAGGAAGGGAAAAAAATATTAGCAACTCGTCATTTAGATTTGTATTTTGAACTTTTAATTTAGATTAGATTTTTATTTTTATGAGGATGATAAATACAAAAACGCTGCAGGTAATGCTATTCTAAAAATTTATAAACAAACAAAAAAAAACAATAGTAGAAACCAGAAAACAAAAACGCATGGGGAAACCTCATTTCATCAACACTTAATAATACATAATTAACTAATATATATATATATATTAGAGGTCGACCGATATATCGGTTTTGCAGATTAATCTGCACCGATCGTTGATTGGCGGAACTATCGGTTATCGGCAAAAGCCCTTGCCGATAGTTTTCCGGGTTGCGTCCATTGCTGGAGCATCTGAGAATGGTCCGCTGTCATTATACAGTCAGAGAGCGGCCTCTAGTGGTGGAAATCACTGACAGCACGTGTTGTTTGTTTTGGCACGTGAGGCTGCGCGCTGCACAATGCGGAAAACTTCAGACGCAAAACTTCAGACTTCAGATTTAAATACAGCCGACAGAAAATCTTGCCACGCCACAGAGTGCCATTCAAATAGTTTTCCATTAAATTACATTATATTTGTCCCAAATCATTCTTAATGTACATAATGACTTCACCCTAGGCTGTAAAATTATGTATTGTGCATTTTTCAGCAAAACATTTGTCTTTCTGTGGCTCTAATAGAGTATGCTTCATTTATTGAGCAATAATAGCCTATAGATCGCAATTTCTCTTTCCGTTTGCTCTGTTTTTTAAACTCCGAACTACAAACTCATCTATGTCATTGTTCATGCTTGAAGTAAACTTTTGCCCGTTTGGTGATTAAATAAACTGTTTTAGACCGCGGCTTGAAGTGAACGCGCCACGTCCGGTGTGAGTAATACCTTAGATAATCATCAAGAGTTCTAAAATAGAAGCAGTTAAAGTGTGAGAGTATACATAGACTCATGGCTGTATTCGATCAAAAGGGTGCTTCTACTAAATACTGAGCAAAGGGTCTGAATACTTAGGACCATGTGATATTTCAGTTTTTCTTTTTTAATAAATCTGCAAAAATGTCAACAATTCTGTGTTTTTCTGTCAATATGGGGTGCTGTGTGTACATTAATGAGGAAAAAAAAATTAACTTAAATGATTTTAGCAAATGGCTGCAATATAACAAAGAGTGAAAAATTTAAGGGGGTCTGAATACTTTCCGTACCCACTGTATATATTACATTTCTTCTGTTAACATTAGTTCATAAACTATGAACTAATGTTAATGATTAATTTAATAATTTCTAATACTAATATTTTTATTCATTTACAAATTATGGTTCAGTACTGTTTTTTTTAAATAGTAAAGCACTATTTTAGTTTTCGTTCAGGATCCATTTGAAAAACTATTGGTTGATTAATCGGTATCGGTCAGGGTGGTCCAAACTAACAATCGGTATCGGTAAAATCAAATATCGGTCGACCTCTACATAAGACTCAACAAAAAGTAAATGTAGTTCATTTTGAGTCTTAGTTATTGGCTCAAATACACAAGACCAACAATTTCATTCAATTCAATCAAACACTATAATATATACACTATACACATGAAATATCATATGAAACCAGATGCATTAATCATAACATGTACTAACAAGTTAAACTCACTACACTAATGATGTCACTCAGTTAGTGTGTTGGCAGCTGCAAGTAAACAAGTGACCTCAGCCATATCCTCATGTGCAGAAAAACACATTTAAAATCATTTAACCTTTTAGTGCAACGAAAACACACCGCCCTGCATGACGCTCAGAAACACGCAGTGTGCATCACAAACATCATCAGATGGAGAGCGCTCAGGCGTCTGCCTTTGCCTGCACACTGGAAAATAGAGTGCAGGGGGGAATTCTGGGTAAAATCTCGAGGGCAGCGGATGATACCAAGACGAGCATTAAAAGAGGGGAGCAGGTGCAGCACATCTGCTCACAAGATGCCACTGAGTGTGTGTGTGTGTTTCAAAGCGTAAGTGCAATATGCTTTTTCCCAGAGGTCACGGTGATATAACTGAGATTCACAGAAAAAAGTAAATGAGAGTGAAAAAAAGAAAGCTTTTAGAGAAATGGACAGAGAGACGGAGAAAGATAAATAAACCTGACAAAGAAAGACAGGTTGAGTCAGAGTTAATATAGTTAACTAACACTAAAACTAAAAGCATTTTCGTTACTTGAAATAACATAAACGTTAACTGAAAGAATAACTCAAAAACTTAAAATTATTTATTTCAGCTAGTTGCTAAGGCAACATTTTGCGTTTTAATTTAGTTTAACTTGAATCACTAAAATATCTAAAACTATATAAATCTTTAAAAAACTATGTTAACTGAAATAAAAAATATTACAAAACCTTAACGCGTTAGCGTTAGTTCTGGCAGGTCACGTGAGTCAAGCTTGCATCAGCTGATTCTCAGCTGATCACATCTACCTATAGGAATACGACACCTATCGCGGCATTCCTATATAAGCTCTATTCAGTATTATTCAGCAGTTTTTCAGCTTGCTCCGGAGCAAATTACCCTCCTCCATCCCCAGCTCCTCCTTTTGCCACAGTCAGGACTTGGCTTTCTGATATTCCTTGCTAATCAGACTCCTTTATCTTGAATAAAGTGTTACGCTTAAATATCATTAAGTACATTAATGATATCTGCCTTGTTCTGTTCTGTTAACGCTAGGGGGGTTATTATTGCTGCTCTCCCTGCTCATTCATGACAGGCTGCATGGATG
Organism: Sinocyclocheilus grahami; assembly: GCF_001515645.1. NCBI lineage: Eukaryota > Metazoa > Chordata > Actinopteri > Cypriniformes > Cyprinidae > Sinocyclocheilus > Sinocyclocheilus grahami. The sequence continues at coordinate 182,712 of NW_015506314.1, read as the reverse complement.
GGCAGGGAGGTTTTTGCCCAGAACAGAACCATACCGCCAAACCAAACTTTAAGTATCTATCATTTTGACGATAGTGGTCCTGACAGAACTTATTTTATTTACACTTACTGCAAACTCAACATTTCCTATTTTAGTTTTATTTAACTTGAAGTACTAAAATAACTAAAACTAAATAAACCTTACTTACTTACTACAAATAAAAAGGGTTAACTGAAATAAAACTAAATATTTTAAAAAATACTTATTTTATTTCAGATAGATGCAAATACAACATTTCTCATTTTTGTTTAGTTTAATTTGAAGTATTAGTATTAGTAACTAAATAAACTAATAAATAAATAAAAACTATAAAGACATAAAAAAACTAATACAAATTACAAAAAACGCCAAATTAACATTACTGGAAGTTTAATTGTAAAATACATATACATTATGTTAGTATATATTTACTGCTAATTATTTATAATAATTTCAATATTATAAAATGGTTTAGTAGAATTTTTTTTCCCTACTAAAATAAGACACAGTACCTAATGAAGTCGATGTTTTAACATAGCCTACAAATGACAAAAACACACAAAACAATTACTAAACCTTCGACTAAATCGAAAACAGAAAAATAAAATCTAGTTCAAAATATTAACACATACTATAATAATGTGATCTTAAAATAACACTGGGCTGAGTTTATACTGTAAACAAAATGAAGCCATATGAAAACTAACCACAGTAATCTCTAAAATACCACAGTTACTACACTTACCGTTGGGAGGGAACTACTCATTTTAGTAGCTTGATACCTCAAATCCGAATTAAAAATGTAAATGAAGCATTTATTTATCTATTTATTATGACTGAAAAGAGACTGACCTGCTGTTTTTACGGGGCAGAGGAAGATCCTTCCGGGCCGAAGACAGAGAGACAAAAACGACCGAGAAAACAGAGAGAGAAAACAGAGATCAGACAGGATAAACTCACATAAAGTCACACTTATACATGTCATTAAGTAGAAATATCAGAGTAAGCATCACAAACACACATTACAAGCAGAACATCTGACAAAAAGAATGATTTAATTGATAAAACAATGTGAAAACTAAATGAGAAGCTATTTAATATGGATTTTAAGTGCGTGAATGTCACTGAGTTTGTATTTTAAACAGTTTGACACATTATTGTAGTGCTGGGCGCGACGCAGATGTAACGGTTCGTTCGGTTTCTGTGGACGAATCACACTGGAGCAAACAAACCGATCACAGAGAGATGCTGCTGCTCTTCTGGCAGCGCTCCCGTCCTTCATTTCTCTCTGTGATTGAACACATAATCCGCTCTCATTCGTCTTTCTGACAGACGCTCTGTCTCTCAGACGTTCATTCAGACGCAGACAAACAGGCCGTACATGTTAAACACATTCAACCAAACAAAACCACTCCATTTACTACATCCATACAGAACTGAACTAGACAAGCGTCATCCCATCGACCACTCTCCAAGCCCTGCCTTCTAAAGACATCTCAGCCAATCCGAAGTCAGCAAAAAGTTTCCTGGCTAAAGTTTTAGCCAATTATAGTTGAGCATAGTAATATATACTGAACAAAATTATAAACGCGACACTTTTGTTTTTGCCCCCATTTTTCATGAGCTGAACTCAAAAGACTTTTTCTATGTACACAAAAGGCCTATTTCTCTCAAATGTTGTTCACAAATCTGTCTAAATCTGTGTTAGTGAGCACTTCTCCTTTGCCGAGATAATCCATCCACCTCACAGGTGTGGCATATCAAGATGCTGATTAGACAGCATGATTATTGCACAGGTGTGCCTTAGGCTGGCCACAATAAAAGGCCACTCTAAAATGTGCAGACATCACTAATCAATACGAGTAGCTCAGATGTCCTTGGACATTGATGTGCTTTCAGAATTAACACTGTGCCTCATTTTACAACATTCACAGTGGAAACCAGATCCACGTGAAACACAATCTAGAGACGAAACCTGTCAAAACATGTCAACAACAAAAAATAAGACCATTGATTTTGCATCAAGAAATGGAAGCCTAATTTCAGATATTGTTGAATTATTTTGAGGATAATTGTTATTAGTTTAAGTATTTGCTATTGACTGTTCAAATGCGGAGTTTTGCGCATCGTGTGTGTGTGTGTGTGTGCGCGCATGTGTGTGAGAGAGAGAGCGAGAGAGACCAGCTTCATCACTGTGTCTGTCACGCGACTCTGTTCCCCTTTCGGGCTCTGTCTCTACATTTATTTGAAAGATGAAGCTTGTGATTATGGTAAGGGGCGCTACATTTCCGACGAGTGCTTGCGGTGTTCGGCCAATCATAATGCACTGGGTCAGCTGGCCAATCAGAGCAGACTGCGCTTGTCGGAAGGAGGGACTTTGTTGAAAACGAAGCGTTTGAGAGAGGCGGGGCATAGAGGACCTACAATAATGTACAGTATTTGAAAAAGAATGTGTTTTTTGAACATTAAAGCATGTCAACATGTTCTGTTACACCAAATACACAAAAGAATGATCTTTAAAAAAGCATCATATGTCCCCTTTAAGAAAGGAAAAGTGTGTATCAGAGGTGTTGTATTTTTAGCTGTATTATTACTCAGCAGCAGAAGACTCACTTTGTATTGACTGACTGATCAAACGCCGCATCTCTGCGCTCTCATCGGCCGTCAGCTCTCGTATTGATCCTCAGTAAAAGCGTGTGTTTCCATGACAACAGTTAGTGTGCTACTGACACATTTACGCCACTCGTCCCGTGAATAATCACTGCTGAGGGTTAAACGCTCTCTGACCGACCCGTCGGGTCAATTACACTGTAAATAATCTGAGAGATCACCAACCCAAGGGCATTACAGCACACATATACATTCACACAGCTGCTGGTTCAATATAGCCAATATAGCCTACAGTGAGTATAAAATGTGAAAACCATGTCAGAGCAATTCCACTCACCATAAGCATGATGGTTGAAGAAGATCTTTCACCAAAATATTCATATTTAATAAAGATGTGCAAGCTACATGCAAGCAAGCAGCATGCGGGACTTTTTCCTAGTGATTCCACATTTCAGGAATAAAAATAAACCAAAGAATTATTATTAATATATAGTGATGATGCTTTTTTCTTTTTTCTTTTTTTATATCTTCATTCCTTAAGCTATGAATATATCAGTAATTTTAAAATATATTTAATATGTTTTTATTTAAATTGTTTCTGCAGCCACACCTTTGCAATATGTTAAAAACAAAACTTCAAATATAATTGATTCAAAATCGAATTTAAATGTAAGAACATGGAATTTGTAACTTCATTGCTTTAAACATGTAATATAAAAAATAAAAGATTTGTTTTATATATGCATAATGGTAAATTATTTATATATGCATAATGGTAAATTATTATAGCTAACTAAAAATGAAACCATATTTATTTAAAATAAATATAACATAAAACTTAATATAATAATAAATAAATATAACATAAAACTGAAATTTAAAAAATTAAACTTATTTTATTTCAGTGGGTTGCCATGGCAACATTTCTTTTTCATTTAGTTTAACTTGATGTAATAAAATAACTAAAACTAAAACTGAAATAAAAAAACTAAAACTACAAAAACACAATAAAATGATTAAACTTTTACTAAATATAAAAAATATAAAAGTAAATCGTTACGATAGTATCTCAATGATACTAAAACAACACTGCTCAAATGTTTTGAGATGTTTTTTAAGCATTTTCTCAGCTGTAATAGCTTACAGTTGTAATAATTAGCATAACATCACCCTGTTATTTTCTTTGAACAGGTAGTGCTCTCAGACACATATAAAATACTGACGCTCTTCTTAGAGTTAAAGTCCAATTAAATTAAACTCAAGGCATAAAAGTAGCGTATTTCATGGAAAACGTCCAGCTTACATTTTCAGTGTGTAATTTAGACTAATCAAACTATACAAATATCCTTTCTCATTAAAATTATTTTTCCAAAATACTGAATTAAATTTACTGAGGTTTGAAGTGATGATACCAAAACATCTGGCAATGAAAATATGTATGCAGTTACAGAATTCACGGAGCATTACAATCTTCATTAAATGAGTTTTCCATGTAAAGCAGCATCATCTCTAGTTTCTCTGAAGTCTGAAGAAAGACACTCGCGCTGTCTGTTTGTTTCACTGTGACTCACGTGTTTAATTTTAGACAGTAATTGAGTTTTCCGTCTTTAAATGCTGTAAAAGCTTCCCAGAAACCATGTGGAGAAGAGCAGCCTGGTAAACTCATGTGGACAGATGGAGCTGATCGAGAACAAGCTGCCAAACTCTGAGCAGAGATCAGCCGAGCAAAAGCACTTCAGCTGCGGTAATGAAGCGTTCTCTCCATCCGTCAGCCATACTCAACACAGAGATGCTCTAAAACATTACAGTTATGAGTCATGAGATGGGACGTCATAGCAAGTTATCACAATATCATAACTGGAAAACACACACTGGTGAATTTGAACTCATTTGAACATGTCAAAATCTGAAAATTAACTCAATGAGAAGTTTTGCTCCTAATGAACATCCTATATATTTTCTGCTCATTGTGTCAACCAGCAGATTTATCAAAGTCTGATGAAACATTTTATAGTAATACTTCTACAAATTACAACATAATCATATTCATTTATACATTAAACAGAGAAAATTGTGTCTCATTAAACATTAGTTAACTACATCAACTAACATGAACTAACAGTGAACAAAATTTCTACAGCATTTAATAATCTTAATGCTAAATCAATACATTTTTTAAATCACGATTTGTACCTGTTAAAGGTATAGTTCACCCAAAAATGAAAATGTGATGTTTATCTGCTTACCCCCAGGGCTTCCAAGATATAGGTGACTTTGTTTCTTCAGTAGAACACAAATGAAGATTTTTAACACAAACCGTTGCAGTCTGTCAGTCTTATAATGTAAGTGAATGGGAATCATGGCTTTGAGAGTCAAACAAACATACACAAACAAAACCAAATTAAACCCTGCGGCTCGTGACGCTACATTGATGTGTAAAGACCAAAGTGCATTACTGCCACCTATCTCTCAAATGGACCATTGACACTCCTAATTGAGATTGTAGATAGAGTGTCAATGGTCTATTTGAGAGATAGGTGGCGGTAATGCACTTATAAGTCTGCGATCCACCGTAAAGCAAGAAGAAGAAGAAGACGCCTCACGCCCTGCTGTTGAGAATGCGCTCAGGACAGTTCAGACATTGCAGTGCATCAGAGGTAAAAAACTATATAAATACTGTTCAGTTTCTTGCACAGACCGATCGTTTCGTGTCTTAAGACCTCAGTGTATCGTCACGAGCCGCAGGGTTTAATTTGGTTTTGTTTCTGTATGTTTTTTTGACTCTCATAGCCGTGATTCCCGTCCACTTACATTATATGACTGACAGACTGCAAC
>NW_015506314.1:155333-176052 GCF_001515645.1 Sinocyclocheilus grahami | reverse complement strand
CCACCTATCTCTCAAATGGACCATTGACACTCCTAATTGAGATTGTAGATAGAGTTGTCAATGGTCTATTTGAGAGATAGGTGGCGGTAATGCACTTATAAGTCTGCGATCCACCGTAAAGCAAGAAGAAGAAGAAGACGCCTCACGCCCTGCTGTTGAGAATGCGCTCAGGACAGTTCAGACATTGCAGTGCATCAGAGGTAAAAAACTATATAAATACTGTTCAGTTTCTTGCACAGACCGATCGTTTCGTGTCTTAAGACCTCAGTGTATCGTCACGAGCCGCAGGGTTTAATTTGGTTTTGTTTCTGTATGTTTTTTTGACTCTCAAAGCCGTGATTCCCATTCACTTCCATTATAAGACTGACAGACTGCAATGTTTGAGTAAAAAATCTTTGTTTGTGTTCTACTGAAGAAACAAAGTCACCTACATCTTGGATGCCCTGGGGGTAAGCAGATAAACATCACATTTTCATTTTTGGGTGAACTATCCCTTTAAGATTAGTTAATGCACCTGAACAAACAGTGACGAAATGTATTTTTATTAACTAGTAATTCTTATCACTAAAAGCACACTAATACCATAAATGATTACCATATTAATTTACCATGGTTTTCCAAAGAGTAGAATGTCTTTTTGTGGTCCAATCAGAGTATCAGATGGTAAAACCATGGTATTTTTGATATATACTGTGTATTTAATATATATTGATAGTACTGTTTACCATATTCATATACCATGTTTTTTCAAGGTACTTCAAAGAATACCATGGTACTACCTCTATATATGGCCAAAATCTACAATATTATCATTGTACATAAAAACCAGAAAACATGGTATTAGTAAAATTAACTGAAAATAAAAAAATAGCTTAAAAAAGTCGAACAATTTTTTTTTGCTATTTTTACTTTTTTCTAAAAACCCTTTTAACAATTTATTTCAGTTAACATATTTTATTTTTGTATCAAACATTTATTTTTATGGTTTTACTTTTAGTAATTTAAACTATAATAACCCCAGCTGATGAGTTTTGCATAAGCAGGCTCATTTTATTCAAAAAACAAAAATATTTAGCCTGTTTCTACATATTATATTTCTCTTTTTAATATAGGTTGAATAGAGTCTGATCACCGTCGCTTTATAATTCCAGATGATCCGTCTGAATGATGACGGGCTGAAAAAGCAGTCTGAGCGGTAATGAAATGGCACTATCTGGGCCTCCTGCCCACCGTTTGGTGCAAACCCATGATTTCCCGCGCCAACCCCATAATCTGAGCCTCATTAACCTAAGAGCATCCCGGTGCCAGTGTCCGCAAAACAGCCCCTTACTTATCGCTGCGCCTTCATTTTCAGGATTTCCTCCAACTCTTTTTACTAATGGCTCTGCGCATCAGGAGAAAATGTGCATCGAATGCCTTCAGTAATTAAATGACTGACTTCTGGAAATCTGCTGGAGTCTGCGTCACAGCGAAAATGGCCAGTTTTGTGGGTCAACTACAGAGACAAACACTGCTGAGCTCCGGAAATGACAAATGCATGTCAAATATGATAAAAAATCCAACTTAAGTCTAATTTAGAGCCACATGCATGCACCTAAAAACCCTCCTGCATCAGCTCTTAATATGTATGCAGCACCCAGCTGCATGATGGGAGTGACCTTTGACTTCTGAGACAGTGTGTTGCACCATATGGCAGCAACAGTGCAGCGGAGCGGGGAGGGGTGTTAACTGAATAACCAACACAATGTGTGTGTGTGTGTGTGTGTGATGAACGGGACAGACCCGAGGGACACAGGAAAATTCGTTGAGGGCAATTATTTTCACACCAAGCGAAAAGTATGTCACATGTTTGAGACACATTTAAACAAGATGCCAAGCAATTATATTTTGCATAAATTAATTCTATTTTTAGGAGCGTTAGGATTTTTTGCACTGTGACATTGTTTTCATGACAATGAAACACTTTTCACCCCAAATTCTGCGGCCAAATGTGGCTGTTTACAGAAAGATTAATGTTTGCATTGTCTAAAAATGCATGTGCATGTTAGTTATATTCATATTTATTCAATGTATTCTTTTTTGGTTTGATTTTTTTATATCATTTCACCCCTAATTCTCATTAATGCCAAATAATCTTTGAAAACCTATAAGATGCCAATATATTTTAACTGTGAAATGTTTGTACATGATGCAACTATTTGTTAATGTGTGCAAAATGAACAGAATACATTTTAATGGGCCTAAAAACATGTTATTGAAAGGTTTCAGGATTCACTGTACTCTCAGATAACACACAGACAGTCCGTCTCTCTCTGATCATGTCTGAGACTTCATGAATGACTCTCCACTGATGTGCGTGTGTGTGTGTGTGTGTGTGTGTGTGATACCGTGAGACCGTTTAACTCATTGTGCAACTCCTGGATACAGAAGCGGTTTCTGATGTCGACACACACACACACACACACACACACACACACACAAACATTTGTCCTGACAAAGCAGTAGATTCTGATAAACCCCACTAAACACACACACATGCAAATATCTCATCATCGCAGATCAGAGTGCTCAGCACTAAAGAGGATGAATTATTTTCAGCCTCAGATGTCATGTATTCTATAAAAATGCAACTAAATGAAAATCACATTAAAATACCATGGTATTTACATGCTACTTCAAAGAAATCCATATTACTGCCAGTGTTCCAAAACATGGTATTACTATTAATAACTGTCCCCTTCATTTACAATGGTATTTCAAAGAATACAATTTCCTGTTGGTTACACTGTTCTTATGAGGACCAGAGTATCAGACAGCAATACCATGGTATTTTTGATACACTCCTTAGTACTGAATGTTTTCAATTGGTCAAAAACCACAGTAACACCATGGTACATGTCTAGAAAACATGGTATTATTACAGTATATTGTACAGTACATGTTAATATACTGCATGCAATGATACGTATTAATTTACCATGAATACCACTCCCCATTGGTTATGTAGTAATGGGAGTATGCGATAGTAATTCCATGGTATTCTTGATATATAGAGAGCTGAATGTTTACCATATTCAATGTTACTTCAAGGCACTTCAAAGAATACCATGGTCAATACATCGCCAAAAACACAATATTACTACATGTCCAGAAAACATGGTTTAACTACATGTCTAAAAAAACACACTAATAGCATGGTACTGAAGGATTACCGTGTCCATTTACCGTGGTATTTCAAAGAATACCACTCCCCACTGGTTACACTGTCCTTATGTGGTCCAATCAGATCAGAATACCGTGGTATTTTTGATATGTACCATAGTAATGAACGTTTACCATATTAAATTACCATGTTACTTCAAGGTATTTCAAAGAATACCACTCCCCACTGGTTACACTGTCCTTATGTGGTCCAATCAGACCGTAATACCCAAAATATTATTCAGAAGTCTATGTAGTTTTTTTTTTTTTTTTTTAAATAAATGACCAACATTATAGCTATAAAACTGCACAGGGTTAACTGTCATATTTCCCTCCCACAGACATTCAGATGTAGAATGCGGTCAATTGATTTGCCCCCCATTGACACATTCACTGATGGATTTATCTCTGACATGATTTACACACAATGACTTTGATCAGGAGAGGAACTAGATTCTTGTTGCTTTGGCCTGATGAGCTCCTGATCACACAGAAGAGCATGACATGAGTAAAATGACAGAAATAGAAAAGGTCTGACTCTGTGCTAAATCTCTTCGTGTTTTCATTGTGACACGCCAATGAGAATGGCACTGCTGGATCATTACGTAATATTGAGCAGCGGAGGATTAGGCCATGATCTCACAGTTTTTACGTAACATATGGTCACATCAACAGTGTTCTCTAGCACTGGTGACATCATTCAACCGTACAGGAAAGCCGGACAAACGCTGCGCTGGGATCAGTCTGACAGGCCCGATCTGACTGATCCCAGACAGCAGCACTCCCAGATGCTGTTTACAACCCACTGGATGACACACAGCAACAGATTTCTGTCACACATGCAGAGAATGTCACAATAGCATGCTAACATGCTACCCTCACAATTTTAGCAGCATGTGAATTGTGTAGAGCATTTGAAGAATATGTTTGTTTTAAAGGAATAGTTCTCCCAGAAATGATAATTTGCTGAAAACGTTCTCACCCTCAGGCCATCCATTGTTTCTTCATCAGATTTGGAGAAATGTAGTGTTACGTGACTTGGTCACTAATGGATCCTCTGCATTGAATGGGTGCCGTCAGAATGAGAGTCCAAACAGCTGATAAAAACATCACAATAATCCACAAGTAATCCACACCTCTCCAGTCCATCAGTTAATGTCTGGTGAAGAGAAAAGCTGTGTTTTTATTTAAAAAAATAAATAAATATCATTAAGAGGTTTTTAAATACAAACCATTTCTTCTTGCTAAACTATGAGTCTATAATCCATAATAGCACGTCCTCCAGTGATAAAGTCCACCCCTTGTTGTCTCTCACATCAAAATCCATCCATATATTTGTTTAGAGCTGTTTTGGCTTGTAAACGGTGCTTGATCTGTGCAGATTTCTCTCCTGATTCAGACAAGATGACTTTTTGACGTCAGAAAGCAATATTATGTATTATAGACTCTTTTTTAGTCGGTTTAAAGTTAAAAACGTCTTGATGAATTTGTTTCTTACAAACACGCAGCTTTTCACTTCACCAGACATTAACTGATGGATTGGAGTGGTGTGGATTACTTGTGGATTATTGTGATGTTTTTATCAGCTCTCATTCTGACGGCACCCATTCACTGCAGAGCATCCATTGCTGAGCAAGTGATAAAATGCTACATTTCTCCAAATCTGATGAAGAAACAAACTCATGTACATCTTAGATGGCTTAAGGGTGAGGGCATTGAAGGTGAGGGTGAATTAAGCAAATATTCATTCATATGTACTATATTAATATTACACTATATATATATTTACAGTGCCAATATTTGTTTGGATAAAGAATAAGATTTAGGACATACATTGCTTCAATAACAGATGGTGTGTGGAGCATCTGCTCTTCTCTAAAACATCCAACTGAACAAATCAGGGTCCCGTGGGGCCTTCCGACATAGAAACAGATGTAAGAGCTTTGAAAACATGTCAGCTATTCTGTTCTGAACATTAAACTTTTGAGATGGTATTTAGCATCCTCATATGGTGACATCATCAAAGACAGACTCATCAGTATGCCATGATTGACTCACAGCAGTCGGTCTGTATTGATTCACTGTATTTGTGTTACAGTACGTTGTGAGATATAGAAGATGGTAACTATAATAGGTTATTTGTGTATAGAAAAGCTACACTTAATCAGTATTTTCACCTTGTTTTCCAATAAAAAAAAAATATTTCAAAAATGTAACGCAAAACTGCAACTGATATTTCAAAGTTGTTTTAAAAAAATATATTGTGAGACTTTAGTCTTGCCGGCAAATACTTTTAAATTCATTGAGGTTTATGCTTCGAAACCAGCAAAACAATGTGCTAACAGTCTGAAAACAGTTTTAAACCTCTAGTTTTGGATGCTTGGTTATAATTTGCCTGTTTTTATTAGCAATGCTATATTTGTGGGTTTTGCACACAAGCAGAAGCACCATTGAGCTGTTGTTGGTTTTCATACTTCCACTGAAGCGTTTGTTGAGTCTCTGTCCATGGTGCTGATCATCAGACCAATGAACTTCACTGTCATTCAGCACTCACATTCACCACAAAACATACCTGATTGCTTAAATCACACTTGAAATGTGTGCATGTCACCAGACTGTAAAACAAAACATCAAGTCAGCACAAGCACACATTTTCAAGCACAAAAATGAAGTTTGTTGGGTTTGAAATGCTAAAACTGATGTAATTTTGAAAACATTTGTGAAACAGTAAAACACGTTAACCTGATGAATTACACCAAAATTAAAAAAAAAATTTTTATCTGAGGCTATATCTTGAATTGAAGTGTATTTTTCTCATGTTATCATCAACATTTTATTATTTAAATCTAACAATATATCTCAGTAAATAAGAAGACAAAATACTGATTATTTGTATGTTGTATATTCAGTGCTTTAATTGTGTGTGTGCATTTGTAGGTTTACATTGTAAACTGTCTAACTGCTGTAATGAATATGTGACATATGGATTTTCTCTGATGCTCACATTGACGTCTTGAAGTTCAATGGAAGATTTATTTGAACGCAGAATCCTTCAGACTTTCTGCCAGACACAGGCTGGAGGAGGACCTACTCCAAACACACACACAAGCTGTTGATTCAAGAGCAAGACTCAGTCCAGAAATACCCGGCAGACGGACATCATTCATTACGTATTCAGTGACAAACATTGCTGTGTGATGCAGAATGAATCAGTGCTCCCCTATGAGTCTATACATAACAGAAATGAACGATTATGATTAGCGTCATATTTCAGATGACAATAACGTTTAACCCTGTAAAGACTGACATGAAATATTAGTCAGATTTTTATTGGAACAGTTTATTGAACCTTTAGACCAAATTAAAAAAAATAAAAATAAAGTGCATATGAGATTTTTGTTGAGTAACATATTTGAGTTTTAAGGTTTTTATGGTTCATATTGTATGATATAGTGAGAATATGGAAGAAGAGATAACAGCCCAGTTTTATCCAGAGGCCCAAATGAGCAAAAACATGCGATTTAGTACAGATGCTGATATTTATATGGCCAAAAAGATGAAGGGGGTGATGGCTCCATATCACAGTTTTGGCTTTGGTACAATATTTAAGAATACAATCGATACTAAATCGATAACATATGACAAATTATGACAATTAAGCAGCATCATAAGATTACTGAATTAAAAACTATTTTATTAAGAACACTTAATGAAACTCTGCAATAACAAATGTGATGCTTGTTTTCAAGTAAAACAACACAAACAGCAATTCTCAGTGCTCCAAGACAAGTGATACAGTCAAAATTGCATTATTTCATTATTTAACTATTATCGAATTATACAAAAAGTGCAATCTTCCTATAAAAAGCAACACATTACATAGAACATCTGGCAGAGGCTATTAGTTTGCATTTACACTCCAAGACTTAATGCACAGATCTGTTTTTGACATACTATCAGATTTTTTGTCCTGTCCGTTTCTGTGGTTATCATTGTCAACCATCGCTGTTTCAGATTTAATCTACAATTGAATATAAGGTTGTTGTCAATCCAGAAACTTTGCAATGTGCAGTTAGCAGCATGACAAATGTATATTATATACTATATTATATTCAAAATGCACTATGTTGCATTTTTATACCGTTATATTCACGGAAGCTCAGCGCCACCATACTGACTGAGCGAAAACTCTGATAATGAAACTGAATCAATGAAGCTTGCAACACTGCACAACAAATCTCTTACGTACATCATGCTTTTTTATTATTATTGTTATAATGAAAGGATTCAGAGCAACTGTAACATCTCTGATTGACAGAAATGTCTGTGATTGGCTACTTTGCTCAATGCGATTCCTACTGTTCAGATATAGCTAATCACTCCCTCTCACAAGGACATTAGAATTTAAGAAGGGGAAGAGAGTAACCCTGGTCAAATCGAGTTAATTACAATCTTTTTATACCTGATTTAATAGAATACATAAATGGGATTGTGTTTGCATGTTACTGTCCCTTTAAAAGGGTGGATCCTTTTTTTATAATGTTGGTATGCAAATATTGTTGAGTAAAGAAATGTATATCTGATTGGCTGTAAAAGCTATGATCCCGTCTCCCATTCTGAAAGGAGGATTCTTATTGGTTGGTTAATTTGTCATTGAGGGGGAAACAGAATCAGATGAAGCAGAGCGGTCAAGAAGAGAGACAGACCGGTCTTTCCCCGGATAAAATCCTTTTGTGAATTCACGGTTTTATTTCTATTGTGAGTGTTTTTGGCATGAATTCACTCTATGAGTGTTTGATATAGTTTTGTTGTTTAGTTTGAGTTTTTGGGTGACTTTGTGGGACTCAGAATTATACGAGAGAGTACTTGCTGTGCTTGTTTATGTTCGGATGCAAAGTTTGTTAAATCAGTTAAACAGCAGATGCACTTTAAAAAACATGGGTGTGAGTTAAATAATTTTTTTTTCTTTTTTTTGGAGTGGCAAAAAAAGTGGCTTGGCCGCCACCAGAGAGAGAGGATAGCTCGTTGGGAGTGGGATTTGAGGTACTTTGGTTGGTTATTTTGTTGGCTCGGTTGAGTGAAGAAGCTATATGTTTTGTATGAGACTAATAATTATGCACTTTACTAAACACCGCTGGTGCAGCTGTGAAATGTCTTTATCATATCCAGTGACCTTCACTAATTATTAATTCTGGAAGTCTGGACAAAAATAATTACAACCTGGAAGGCTTTGGCCATGTACTATCATGTTTATTAATGTTTGTTCATGTAGGGATTTTTTTTTTAATCAATATAAATGAGTTAGGTCAAAAGTAATCAAAAAGTAGTCAGAATATGTGTAATCTGGATTATGTTACTAACTACAATTTTTGTCATGCAATATGTAATCAGTAACTTTTTTACTGAAAAAATTAAGACTGCAATTTCTATTCACCAAGTGCCTGGTGTGTACGTTTTCTGATATTCCAATCACTAAAAAGCCTAAATATGTATTCTAGAAATAAACCCATCTACTGTCTTGATTTATATGTTTCTGGGTGCCACTATGTGTGCCTTAGCCAATATGGCTCAAACTATGATACTACACATCTGATGCTTAGCTATGCAAATACATACAGATTCACAATGCATGACTCTTGTTGCTTTCTTTTACTAGTTCACATAAAATGCCTATTTTCACTTTCAACATGTTCTTATGTAAGTGACGTGACGTGACATGTGGCCAAGTATGGTGACCCATACTAGGAATTAGTGCTCTGCGTTTAACCCATCCAAAGTGCACACACACAGCAGTGAACACACACACACACCCCGTGAACGCACACCCGGAGCAGTGGGCAGCAATTTATGCAGAGAGCGCTGTACCCTCACTCCCCCCACCTACAATCCCTGCCGGTACGAGACTCGAACCTGCAACCTTTGAGTTACGAGTCCGACTCTCTAACCATTAGGCCACGACTACCCCCCAGTAAGCAGTGGAATCCTGATGATGTTACTGTTGCTGTAGCTGTCATTATTGACACAAAATGCATAATCTCATGCATCAAAATATTTTTTGGTTTCCTACAGTACATTCGTGTTCTTTGTGGCATATCCATATTAAAACTATATATGTACAGTAAATGTTTTGCAGTGAGGATTATTCCCCAAAACTATAATTTTTCATTATATCCTAAGCATACCTAAACATATGTTAACTGATAAATGTTTTTAGATTTTAACTTTTGTTCAAATAAAACTAAAACTATACAATATTTTAAACTTATTGTATTGAGTCGAAATGACTATGGCTTCTGGGGGAATGTTTGAAAAAGTGTTCACATATCAGGTTAATTTGATAAAGCAAAATGTACTCTTTCATTATAGAGAAAATGTTCTGAGAACTATTATGTCTGCAACCGAACTAACCTGAAGAAAGAGACTTTGCCAATTGATTAAAACTTACTGATGCTCATACAACCAAGCGATTTTCGAATTAATTAGCTAGCATCCAGTTACAGGGGGACAAGAACAAATAGATAGTTGTAACAATAAAACCAGACTACTTCCTTTTCATTTATTTTTGATATGGTAACACATCACACATCAGTGTTAAGCAGGAAAGTTGTAACACGGGGAGCAAAGAAGGCAGGCAGATACGTGAATCTAAGTGCAGGATATTTAATGAACAAAGGAACCAGGAGCACAAGCATCTACATGTTACGACTCACAAAGGAAACACAAGGGCTGCATCTGAAAGCTGAAAAACACTGCCTTCGGGGGGCGCATTCCAAGCTAGGAAGGCAACAAGGCATGTCCGAATCCAATGCTAGCTTCACTTCCTGTCTCCTGAGATGCCTTCATCTGATCAATTTTTGAAGGCAGCAGATGTATCCTTCACTGCCTTTAAAATACCACAATCCTGTGCATACCATTCCGTGACAAGTGAGCTAAAAAAATGAAGATGGGGTCTGAAAGTTGGGTTTGGTGGTCAGTAAATGTATGTTTCTGACCAACTTTGGCACTTTTGATGTTATTTCTTGCAAGAACTCAGTATCATAGTAATTCAATATTCACTTAGTTATCACCAAAGCTCAATCTATTTTGTTATAGACTGTTAAACCGTCACGCTGCTTTAGAAGCATGTCCAAAATCAGTTGCGTGAGGTGCCTTCATGCGCTAATGCTGCCTGCAAGGTCATTGCCTGATAAGACAGCGAAGCAACAAGTCAGCCGCCTAAGCTTTTGGATGCAGCCAAGTATATATATATATATATAACGACAGGACTAACAAGGGTAACAAAACAACAAGAAACACCTGGGCAGGCAATCAAGGGGAACCAACCAACGAAGGAACTAAAAAAGGCTTACAAAACATGAACAGGAAATGGGCTGGAGTTACAATTTTACAATATAAAAAACAGTGTAAGACAAAATAAAAAATAAGTAGAGAAGATCAGCTCATTAAGATGAACAAAAAAAACTTAATTCTACACTTAATATCACAGGAAAACATGATACAGGATTATGTAAATTATGCCAGGAAAAAGAAACAGTTGTTGTTATTGTGTTGTTAATTTGTCCGAGTTATGAACACGAAAGGAATGAGCTCAGAAGAGAATTACAGGCTGTAGAATGCAAATAATTTACAATATGCAATATATTAAATTCAGACCAAGGATCTAGTCAAATTATGAAGCAGATAGTAAAATTCATTAAAATTGGTAAAGAATTACATGAAGTTATACGTAACAGTTCAAGACAGACACAACAGGGAAAGGGAATTAACAAGCAACTGAAGAATATATGGAATACACCCAGTTAAATCATTCAGGATCTACATATTAATACGTTATACTGTGTTCTGTAAATAAGTGGCTTAAAATTGGTTTTATTCTGCTCTGTTACTTTACATTTTTTAAAAGTATTTATCCAAACTCTCAACAGCATCCTGTTTTCTGAGCTTTTTCCACTGATCTGGAATCTCGCCTTTTCCCCAAAAAAATTTCTTGTAGTGATTTCCCAGATCTTTCTGAAATCTGCAAACAAACCACTTCCAGTATGGCAGCTCAAAGCAGTCAGGAGTGATGCTCCACTTTGCATAAACTCCTCCTGCTTTTCTGTATTCTTTATATGGAAACAATCCACCTAATGTAAGAAAGTCTTTATCACTTGCCACTAAATTTGTGCAAATATCCACACAGAAATTCTGTGATAGAAAGCAACGGTATCCATTAATTCCAATGACTCTGTGGAAAGGAACACTGTGATCTCCATCATGGTTTTCTCTGGTGTTGGTGCAGGTGGCTCCACAGAATGGACACTGAACCCAACAGCACTGACAGAAGTGATCAATCAGAAGCTCATCTGGTCTGAACTTGACATCCAGTTTTGTATTATATGTATCAGTGTTGCTGATGTCAGATGTTATGACACTAAGTTCTTTTCTAATCACATCTTCCAGGAATTTGAAATCAACTTCAGCATCATCATGTTTCACTCCACTGAGGTCTTTTTTAGAGAAGATCAGCTCATCTGAGAGCTGCTGTGTGAAACTCTTCAACCACAAACCAACATCTCCACTGTTGACTTGAACGTGTTCAGTAGATTCATGTGCTGCTTTCATGATCTTCTGCTGCAGGAGTTCAATGTTCTCCTTCATCTTGGGTAAAACACTGACACTGAACTGATCAGTGATGTATATACTGACTTCATCTCTGATGAAACTCTTGAAGTGATCTCTGGGATTATTAAAGTAGTCAATGTATTTCTCCAAATCCTCTTCTTCTGCCAGTGTTTCCAGGATGTGCTTCTCCAGATTTGATCTGTTTCCTTTCAGTGATGCACATTCTGTTCTCATTTCATCTGCTAAATCTCTGGCAGTCTTCTTGTAGACACTCTGCTCAATGGGCTCTTTAAGTTTCTGACAGATGATCTCACCAAAAATGGCAGCTGATGTTGCTCCATGACAGTATTTCTGGAAAATACTATAGTACTCTTCTCTCTTTTTCTCAACGTATATGACAGGAGCATTGCTGTCTCTGAACAGTCTGTGCTGATCAGTGATCTTCTCGTTCATTCTCTTACAGATGGAAAGAACCAAAATCCCTGAAGAATTCTTTCTTGAATGCATATTTTACTGGTCTTTTCTGATGTCCAGTTACTCTCACCATGATGTCATTTGCAAGTTTTTGAATGTAGCTGATGTTGTAGCCCATCTTTGAAATGTTTAACATCTGAATAAATTTTTCTGTTATCTGCAAAATGTCTGTAACTAATGATTTTATTTGGGGTTCATCCTCTTGAGATAGAATGGAACCCAACTTCACTTTAGCTGATCTGAAGGCATTTGTAAAAGCTCCTGTTAATCCACTGGATTTCTTCAACTGCACATAATCTGAATAACTTGGCACAGAGAAAATATCTCTCCAGTGATCTACAGGAACACTTCCATAGGCGTCATTGAGGATCTTTCTCACATCTCTCATTATGTCAATGTCTTCAATTGCAGGAGTGTTCGTGATGATCATATTCAGATACTGTTTCCAAAACAAATCAAACTCTTTCTTCATTGTTTCTTTTTTTATTTCTTTGTCTTTGAGTTTTAAGGCAAGCTCTTTGCTCTTTTCATAGAGAGTGTTTACATGAGCCTCATTTAACTTCTTCTTTGTTTCTCTTACAATGTATCCCTGAAGTTCTTTGATTTTAATGTCAAATGATGGTTTCAAGTGGATTAGTAAAACTTTATCTTTGTCTTTCTCAAATAATTCAGACATTGATTTTTTTCACATCCTCACTTGTCATCTTCAGTTCTCTTCGAACATCAGTTTCCTCATGACTTGCATCGTTTTCTATTTTGTTGTGTAGTTTGTTCTTAGTCTCCATCATGGCACTGCGAAGACTCCAGGTCCACTTGCTGTATTCGGTCTCCAGTTTCCTGTAGGCTGAAATCTCCAGAGAATTCCTGAATCTGAAGACAAATTTTTCATTCAGTAAAGCCTCCCAGAGATATTTAATACGATCTTTTAAGCCTTTCAGTGTCATTCCATGTGATTTTGCGGCATGAGAAAGAATGGATTTCTTTAGTTCTTGAATGTTCTCACAGTAGTTTGGGTTTGGCTTTATCTTTGTCTTTCTCAAATAATTCAGACATTGATTTTTTTCACATCCTCACTTGTCATCTTCAGTTCTCTTCGAACATCAGTTTCCTCATGACTTGCTTCATTTTCTATTTTGTGTAGTTTGTTCTTAGTCTCCATCATGGCACTGCGAAGACTCCAGGTCCACCTGCTGTATTCGGTCTCCAGTTTCCTGTAGGCTGAAATCTCCAGAGAATTCCTGAATCTGAAGACAAATTTTTCATTCAGTAAAGCCTCCCAGAGATATTTAATACGATCTTTTAAGCCTTTCAGTGTCATTCCATGTGATTTTGCGGCATGAGAAAGAATGGATTTCTTTAGTTCTTGAATGTTCTCACAGTAGTTTGGGTTTGGTGGTGCCATTGGTGGGCTGCCCTCCCAGAGCTGAGCAAAATACTTCACATCTTTCTAAACATCAAATTCAGTGACATCACTGAAACATCCTGCATTATAAACTTCCTCCTTAGTAGCGAGTTTTGTCATCTCGTCCAGTGTGTCCTGCAGTCGTTTCCTTCCCTCCATGTTTTTCTCTCCAGCTGTGACGTCTGAAATGTTCTGATGCACAAACACACAACTGGGATTCAGTCTGACCTTCTTCATCCTCATGAAGGCCTGAACAACAATCTGAAGAATGTCCTGCATCTCAGATGGGTTTTCTCCAAATATATTGATCAAGGTCAGATTTGCAAGACCAACAACAAATGTGGCCAATTCATTGTCATGATCTCTTATTGATTTTCCAGCATGTTCTAGAGCACGAAGACCCTCAGCATCAACAACCAGAATATAGTCAAAGTTCATCTGTGTTTTCATCTCGTCTGAGACTCTGACCAGCTGCATGAAAGCTCCTCTGGTGCATCTGCCAGCACTGACAGCAAACTGGAGTCCAAACATGGCATTCAGCATGGTGCAGTCGTTTCCTTCCCTCCATGTTTTTCTCTCCAGCTGTGACGTCTGAAATGTTCTGATGCACAAACACACAACTGGGATTCAGTCTGACCTTCTTCATCCTCATGAAGGCCTGAACAACAATCTGAAGAATGTCCTGCATCTCAGATGGGTTTTCTCCAAATATATTGATCAAGGTCAGATTTGCAAAACCAACAACAAATGTGGCCAATTCATTGTCATGATCTCTTATTGATTTTCCAGCAAGTTCTAGAGAACGAAGACCCTCAGCATCAACAACCAGAATATAGTCAAAGTTCATCTGTGTTTTCATCTCGTCTGAGACTCTGACCAGACTCAGGAAATCCAGAGATCATCATCTCTGCTGCAAGACTCGGGAGAGAAGAGAAGGGAAACTGCAGGTCTTTCTTGTTCTTCTTCACAGATGAACATGATTCATAGATCTGACCGATCTCCCTCATGATGTGCTCCACACCAAAGGCTGCGGCTTGAAGCTCCTCAGATATCTTCTCAAGTTATGTTTGTTCTGCTATGAGTTGTTCAGATTCATCATGATTCTCTTTCGATTTTACAACTGCTGACCGCTTGTGATGTAGAGCAGAAAGATCAGCTGATCTACGTTCATCCAGGAGGATTCTGAGCCACTTGAAGAAATACACCTTATTTGCAGCTTCTGAATTCATTTCTTTAATAAAAAACTTCATAAACTCGCTGATTTTAGATACATGCTGTTGTTCACGGATTTACTTTAGTTCTATATGCTTTCTGCTTATGTCCGTTTCTGTCTCATGTGCTTGAGGTCGATGTAGTTCTTTGTTCTTCTGACTCCACTGATGCCACAGTTTCCCCTGATGAGGCAGAAATGATTCTTTGATTCCTCTCAGATCTCTCTTCTCCAGTAAGCTCATCATCTGCTGTGCTGCTGCTCTTCCTCTCCTGCAGTCATCATCATCTTCCACATCTACTCTGATGTCTGAGTGTTTGGACACATCTTCAAGTCTGAAAGTGAAAGATGATTCTGAGAGACACTCATTTATAGGTCTTCTGAGTTCTTCAGATACATCTGCCTGACTTCTGTATTTCAAACCAATTTTTAATTTTCCATTATTCATCTCAGTTACAGTAGATTCATCCTCAGTAAGAAGACAAATGAGGGGCTTTCTGTTTCTGAACAGGCTTTGGATCTTTGCTGCATGTCTGTCATTTCTGTGAAGTTCAGGTAGAAGAACAACATTGACTGAGGCCATTTCAGTGAGGATCTGCAGCTGTTTCTCATGGTCTCCTGCATCACCGTGTAGATTACAGAACGCAACACAGTCAGTGAATTTATCATCATATGTTCCAGAGGAACAGAACCAGGAGATCTCCACCACTCCATCCATCAGGACTCTGGTTCTGCTGCTGCCTGGGCAGTTCCTGTGGAAGAACGTGTTGTGTCTCTCATTGATCACACTGTTCATCAGCTGAGACTTGAAAGAAGACGCAGAGCCAAACCTGAAGAAAAACACCATTGGAGTTTCTGCCTTGTAGATCAGCTGGGTTTGACTGATGATCTCGTTATCACTGTTTCTCATCTTCCAGCTCTTGCTGATTTGTCTGAATGTCCAGAGAGGAAACTCAATCTGTCGTGTGAATGGATCAGGAACAAGCAGAGGCAGAGCATACTGACACTGGGACAATTTAGTCACCATCAGCTGCTTCAGGAAACCATCAGCACAATGAAACACGGTCATCTGAACATCCATCATGTGGATTCGCTCAGAATGACTTGTTCCTTTATTAGACAAAGACATTCCTTTCAGATTATCACTTTTGTCTTCAGATGATTCAATGTCTCTTTGTTGCATGTGATGTTGTTCATTGGTATCTTTAACATTATTGTATCTTGCTCTGTAGTTCATCATCAGTAGTTTTTGTATGAAACTCCAAACCAGCTTCTCCTCAGCACAAGACATATGGGACTTTAATGAATGAGCCGTAAACTGAAGTTCTTGTTCTTGTCGAGATGAAGTCTTTGAAATAGTTGCTCTATTTTTTCTCTCTCAGTCTTTTCCTGTATGTGTTGATCTGGACTTACTCCTGCTGGTCCATCATCCTTAGTTTCTCCCTGTTGTATAGAAAATAAAATAATGTTATATTTGTTTTATTCATTGTTAAATTTAAATCAGAAAAGCCATTTGCAAACTGATTGTGTCAGAGTTTCATTAAAAAATAAATAACTAAATAAACAAATAAATAAGTTATTTACACTTAAGCATAACCTGCATTACAGCAGCAGATCAGTAATTGGTTGATATGAATTGTAAAAACATTTTGTTGTTGTTGTTGTTAATAATTAAAATTCAATAATGATGTTTGGCAACTTGAGAGGGACTTAATATTGCTGGTCACTGTTTCAGGATCTCAAACTATCTGGTGCCACAACATTACAAAACATTTTTGGTAAAAAAAACAAAACAAAACAAACATGAACAGGCAAGACCAAATTAATACCAATGGCTCCTGACGATACACTTAGGTCTTGTGAAGCGAAATGATCAGTCTGTGCAAGAAACTGAAAATTTTTTGCAACATTATTACCATTGATCCACAGCCTGGGCAAACTGTTCTCAGTGCATGTGTTCACGACTGTCATAATGGCATATGTGTGGGTGCATATTTACATGTAAGCTGAAGCTGTTTGCTTACCATAGAGAGTGAAGACTTGTGTGCAGACCTTCACTAGCAGTACCAACTTCTAAAGCTCATACAAATTACAATGTCTAATGATTTTGATGTGAAAGAGGATGACATGGGATTTTTTTATGCACAGCCCTACTTGTTCAAACCAGAATACTCTGAACAAGAACCGAGAGAGATGGAGGAAGCGGCACGGCGGCACAATCACAAGCCTTGGTGAGACTGAGGGCCCTTGAGAGTTGATCTGGATCAGACGTTGAAAATCTGTGAAATGTCAATCTCCTGAATGAGATTGCGCACATGAGCGTAATCCTAATTTTTTTAATTGGTTACAGCATCTAGGATAAGCACAGGTAAGTATCATTTTGACAAACACTAAAACACACGCATCCTCACTCTCCGTTGTAAACAAACAGTATCAGCTCACATGTGTTTTTGGTCATCTCTCAGTATTTGGTCGGAGTACTTTGGACGAGCGAGTTAGTTAGGCAGGTGCGTCTATGATACAGCTGTTCTGCATTCTAATTAAAAGCCTTTTGTCTGTCACTCTTCAAACATTACAGTAGACATATTTTGGTTTACAAACTGTTTTGTTTCTTCAGTTAGTCAAGTTAGCACTTGGCTAACATATCCACCATTATTGTTTTGTGAAGTGTTTACAGTCTAGCAGCTAAACTTTAGCTCACTCTCCGTTGTAAACAAACAGTATCAGCTCACATGTGTTTTTGGTCATCTCTCAGTATTTGGTCGGAGTACTTTGGACGAGCGAGTTAGTTAGGCAGGTGCGTCTATGATACAGCTGTTCTGCATTCTAATTAAAAGCCTTTTGTCTGTCACTCTTCAAACATTACAGTAGACATATTTTGGTTTACAAACTGTATTGTTTCTTCAGTTAGTCAAGTTAGCACTTGGCTAACATATCCACCATTATTGTTTTGTGAAGTGTTTACAGTCTAGCAGCTAAACTTTAACTGTGGGCACGATTTGCTTGCATTGTATACGGAAAGACTAATCAAAATAGGCTTGGCCAGCTGACCAATCAGAGCAGAGTAGGCTTATGGAAGGGAGGGGTTTACAGAATGAACTGTTTCAAACGAACCGTTTCCAAAATCATTGACAAATGACATTATGTATAAATGTATATTCTGAGAAAAGTACAATGTTTTCTGACCTTAGATGCATTTAAACCTGTTGTAGGGGACTCCAACCCAATATTAGGACACTTTAAAATACCATATGACCTGCTCTTTAAAAATCAAATACTTTTTACGTTTACTCAAGAATAATTGAAAATGAGTACTTAATACTTTTACTGGAGTAATATTTTATTATTTATAAATTTTGATTTCATGTGGAATTTTTTCTATGGTTTATGCTGTAGGTCACACCCAAATCGCAAGAACAGAAAGCCATCTGTCAGCATGCGAATACCCAATTTAGTTCTCCTGTGCTGCCCACCTTGCTTGAATTGTCAAATACACATGTATGTGTCAATTGAGCCCATTGTCTTTGACTTTGATAACACTTGCTGTTGGCTACTGGGGTTTAAAATGTTCTGAGAGAAATTGCATCAAAATAAAACAGGCTAAACCCATATGTCTCTAAAAAATGTTGGCTAAAACTAACCTTTGAATAATTTGATTCAGAATCTTCAGGGATGATGTTTCTTGTTACACCCTTCTGTGTGTTTTCTGGTGAATCTGAAAAAGAGAAAAAAGCACGGTTACACTTTATTTTAAGGTGTCCTTGTTACAGTGCAATTATACATTTAAGTACTGAGTAATATTAAATAACAACATGTACTTACTATATTATGGTTAGGTTTTGGATTAGGGTTTGGTTTAGGGTTAGCCTACTTGCATGTAATTTTGCATAATTAATTGTTATTATAATAGTAAGTACATGTAACGTGTAACAAAGACACCTTAAAATGAAGTGTTACCAAAAGCACTTATTATTACCACTGAAAATTATTAAATTGGAGGGTTTTTTCGGGTTCAGATTTGTAAAAATGTTTTTATATGAACACACTTGTCCAATGACACATTTGCCCATGCATTGTGGTTACATAACAGTCATGTACTGGGGTTAGCTGGGTTTTCGTGATGATCTTTCTATCTTCAGATTTGTCTGTCTTTGGAGATTCTTCTGTCTGTGGAGATGATGATGGTGTGAGTTACAAATTACATATGACAACAAATAATAATGAAATTATAATTTCTCATTTTGCAAGGTTAAAAAAAATCAATTTGGTCTTAGTTTTCTACACCAGTGAAGAAAAAAACCTTTATTGATACTACAGGGCTACAACATGCATCCAAATAAACAGGAAAAAATAAATAATTTAAAATCAAACAATCTCCTTTGCCTCCACTTTCTTGCCTTTCTCCCGGTGGTTGCGTTTATCCAACACACTATTTTACATTTTGGTGAATTGGCTAATTTGAATGAATTTGTATGATTTAATTTGTTTCTTGTAACAATATGCTAAAATATGGGTAATTAAAGCATAACAAATTTACAACATTCTATTACAACAGTGTTAATATAATAACGTTATATGACAAATTGGCATAGCACATATTGGACCTAATTGAATATTAAAAGTATAGTTCACCCAAAGATTTTTAGCTGACTTAAAACTGTGGTCCTTGGTAATTCATAAAATGCAAGGCAGCAGCTGCCGGGTTTTTAGAATAATAAAAAGCATATTAACACAAAATTAATACCCATGGATCCTGATAATATATTGAGGTCTTAAGAAGCGAAATGATCAGTATGTGGAAGAAACTGAAGACTATTTACATTATTACCTGTAACAAAGAGCCTCAGGCAAATGGTCCAGAGGTGTGTCTGGTTCATGAACAAATCATTATTACAAGTTATTTTTAGTGAACTAGATACATCAGTTCACCAAATTGAACGGAAGTGTCTGAAACAGTTCTACGTGCATGAACCGTGTAATTGAATGAATGGGTGAAATTAAAGTTTTTATGGTTTCTCATAGTTTAAAGGGGTCATATGATGCGATTTCAAGTTTTCCTTTCTCTTTGGAGTGTTACAAGCTGATTGTGCATAGATAAGATCCCTGAAGTTGCAAAGACTAAAGTCTCAAAACCAAAGAGATATTCTTTATCAAAGTTAAGACTCTGCCACGCCCCCCTAAAACGGCTCGTTCTAACACGCCCCCACATATCTACCTCACTATGTGGAAATATTTGCATAATGCCGCCCAAATGTGCACGCAAAGAAAGAAGGCATGGTTTCAGTAACAGCAGTTAGTGTTGAAGCACCATGTCAGGGAGACACTGTGTGTTTCTGGGCGAAAGCAAAAGCACTTTATTTGGCCTTCCGAAAGTAGATGCATTTAGGAATCTTTAAGATTACTTATAACAGAACAGCAATGCATTTTATGGACGACCGTTTCGTGAACCTAGGAGAGGAGGTAATTCTGACTTTGCTATGACAATCTGGCGCTTCTGAATCAGCTACTGTTTTGTTATTAGTTTAAGTACTTGCTATTGACTATTCAAATGCGGAGTTTTGCGCATCGAGAGTGTGAGAGAGAGAGAGTAATTCATTTTGCACTACTTGCTTAATACTTTTTATATATTATTATTATTACTATTATTCTGCTTAATACTTTTTATATATTATTATTATTATTATTACTATTATTATTATTCTTTTTCTTTCTGTTAATACATATGTGTACTATTTGTAAGCAGTCCAGCTGCAATTGCTTTGGCAATACAAATGTATAATTTTTGTCATGCCAATAAAGCACTCTTAAATTGAAATTGAAATTGAGAG
>NW_015506314.1:140096-155083 GCF_001515645.1 Sinocyclocheilus grahami | reverse complement strand
CACAGTGGGGTCAGCTGTCTTAACCGTGGCTTGTGTACTGCAAACACATATTCATCACTGTGTCTGTCACGCGACTCTGTTCCCCTTTCGGGCTCTGTCTTTACATTTATTTTGAAAGATGAAGCTCGAGATTATGGTAAGGGGCGTTACATTTCCAACGAGTGCTTGCGGTGTTCGGCCAATCACAATGCACTGGGTCAGCTGGCCAATCAGAGCAGACTGCGCTTGTCGGAAGGAGGGGCTTTGTAGAAAACGAAGCGTTTGATAGAGGCGGGGCATAGAGGACCTACAATAATGTACAGTATTTGAAAAAGAATGTGTTTTTTTGAACATTAAAGCATGTCAACATATTCTGTTACATCAAATACACAAAATAATGATCTTTAGAAAAGCATCATATGACCCCTTTAAATAAAAAGATGAGCTGATGAAGACTAGTTTATTCACTTTATATGCTCTAGACATGTAAAACATTTACATTTCAAATCATTATTGTTTGCTTTAATAATATAATTGCGTGCCATTAATTCATTGCAGGATTATGTAAACAAACTGATGAATCATTTATCTGAGCCAGAAACAAACTGCCCAAAAAACAGTTTGTGTAAAAGAATCAGATTTCCCTGTTTGCCTGAGGCTCTGGATTACAAATAATAATGTTGTATATAATGTTCAGTTTCTTGCACAGACTGATCATTTTGCTTCATAAGACCTCAAAATATCATTAGGAGCCACGGGTATTAATTTTGTGTCACCTGATATGCTTTTCTTATTCTCAAAGTCCAGATGTTCCTGGTCCTGAAGGTCCTGGTCCAGATGATGGTGGACCTGATACTGCTGCTCCCGATGCTCCTGGTCCCGAAGGTCCTGGTCCAGATGATGCTGGACTTGATAATGCTAGTCCAGATGCTCCTGATCCTGAAGTTCCTGGTCCAGATGATGCAGGACTTGATACTCCTTGTCCAGAGGCTCCTGGTCCTGAGGGTCCTAGTTCAAATAATGTTGGGCCTGATACTGCTGATCGAGATACTCTTGATCCAGAGGATGCTGGTCTAGATGTTCCTGGTCCAGATGATTCTGGACCAGATTCTACTGCTGACAGTACTTGAGATAATATGGCTATCTAGCTAGCAAAATATATATTGTGTGTTTGATTGGTCCAGACGCTACACTGCTGTTACTGCTACTGCTACTGCTCCTGTTAGTGATTGTAAAATGCCAATACCAGCTGCTGCTCCTGCTGCTGCTCCTACTGCTACAACAGCTACTGTTGATGTTACTGCATTACCTACTACTACTGCAGCTGTTACAACTTTCAGTGCTGTTGTTATTTTTAGTGGTGATTGTGGAGATGCCCTTTGTTCTCCTGCTGCTGCTTCTCCTGGCTCTGCAATAGAGGAGAACTGTTCAAGTTCAAGTTCAGTTTATTTCTAGAGCATGTTAAGCACAGAACAAGGCCGACCAAAGTGCTGCACAACAAAACAGTAAAATACAACAGGAATACAAGATAAAATACGAGAGAGAAAAATTGGCAAACAAAAATAAAACCATGCAAGAGCCACACAATAGCTACATATTAACAGCCAAGGAGAAGAGATGGGTTTTAAGATAGGACTTGAACTCAGATAAAGCCATTCTAATGTGAACTGGTAAGTTTTTCCAGAGGGTAGGACCAGCCACTTCAAAGGCTCTAGGTCCCCTGGTCTTTAAGCGGATTCTTGGGATTCGGAGGAGAAATTTGCCCTCCGGTCTTAGTTCCCTCGCTGCATAGAGGTGGAGTAATTCAGACAAATAAGGAGGAGCTAGATTGTTAAGTGATTTGTAGACAAGTAGCAAGATTTTAAACTCAATTCAGTAGTGAATTGGCAGCCAATGCAATGACCTCAAGTGGGGAGTAACATGATCAAACTTTTTACACCCCTTCCGGAATCTTGCTGCTGCATTCTGGACTACTTGTAACCAAGAGATTTGAGACTTTGATATATCGAAATAGAGGGAGTTTCAATAATCCAGCCGAGACGTAATAAAGGCATGGATAGCAACCACTAGAGAACATTTTTGGAGAGCCAAGATTTGACATCATCAAGACATGTAAATAGCATCTCAATGGCACACTTTGTCTTCATAAAATGTGATTACAGAAATACAAACATCTTAAAATATGCTCACTAAAGGCCTTTTCACACTGAACGTGAAAATTCGGTGCAAATGTTCGGCGCGATGATGCTTTTGAATTGAAACACTAGATCCCTATGGGGCTATTCACACCAGGCGCGATCATTCGTGGCGCAAAATAAGCTAGGTTTTTTTTTGTCCTATGTGTCGATTTTTTTCCTGTCACTCTGCGATGAAACGGGCTGTCCAATCAGATATGAGCTTAATTCATGTGACCGGAGCAGCTGCTGTTGCACAAAAGGGGAAGAGTGGTGGCGCTGTTTCGAAAACCAGTGTAAACAAACACAGAAGAAGAGTATTCCGAGAGAGAAGAGAGTGGATGCTGAGTTCTTGTTATCGTTGTTATCTGAGAACAGATTTATTCTCAAATATTCTTAATATAATTTCTATTAATTCTCCACTTAATTATGTGATCTGGAGACCACTGTCCGTTTTCTTCCACGTGCCCGAGTCTTATATCACAGCGTGTTCACTCTCCAGATCTTACGTATTGAATTTTTTTATATATTTTCTTCACATGAAATATCAAAGCAAATAGACATAGAACCAAACTTTATTTATCTTAATTTAATGCTGTATATTGATGTTAAGAAAAGCACTTCATGGTGATTCGCCTTGCTTCATGGTGATTCGCCTTGCTCGCGCTCAGTGTGAAACGGCCTTAATATGTATAGAATATTGATTTTATCCAATTATAATTAACATTTCTTACCCATGTTGCTTGGTAGGATATGATGACTCAGATCTTCAAATTCACTTCACACAGATTCAATCAGGGAACCTAATGGAAACAGGAAGGACCAAATAAGGAAACACAGGACCAGAAACAGGGGCAAATCACGACACAGAACAGTCCAGAATACTAACATATCCCCCCTCCCAGATGTCCGTCATCCTCCTTAGTTCCCACCATTCCTCCTCTCTGTTGTTCTACGGTACGAGGACACACCTTGGTGGGAGGGCGGGCATTTGTGAGTCTCTGGGCATTCAGGGCTTAACTCTGGATCGGAAGACCCCTCTAGGCTGAACACGGGAAAAGGATGGCACTCAGAAGGAGCGGACATTTGAGGGCGCTTACGAGGAGCTGGCACTGGAGGGCGCTCTGGACTGGATTCAGGGACTGGTGCCATCTCCTCTTCGGTTTGGCACTTTCGCCGTGCAATACTCAGGTCACCCTCAGCTGCGGTGCAGGGGGCGGAGCTCCTCTCCGCGCTCACACCATCCACGGCTTTCTCCCTCATGGTGAGCATTGTCGCCAGCTCTCGCACCTGGTCTGACGAGTTGAGCTCCATGTCCGGGCGATCCTCTGCTCAGTCGCTCGGCTTTGCGCTGGCTCGCTGATAGCGGCAGGAATTGGCATGCCGTCATTGGTGGGCTCGGTCTGATGCTCCGCATTGCGGGGAGATGGTGGGCTGGGCACTGGGTCTGGAGTGGATCTGACGAGATCATCCATGGGGCAGGATGGCGATCCATTTCTCCACGAAGGCAGCGAATTCTGCTCGAAGACTATCTTCGGACAACGGTGCTCTGCACGCGGGGTTCAGGATAGCGTCATAGAATGCGCAGAGCGTGTTCTCATGCCCCTATAGCAGGCCAGTCGGTGGGCAGAAACAACTTTGTTGTCCGTTTTCTGAGGGGGGCTAGGAGGTTGCACCCGCCCCGTCCCCTCACTGTCCCTACGTGGGACCTGCCCACTGTTCTGGGGGCCCTGAAGGGTCCTCCCTTTGAGCCGCTGCAGTTTGTTGACCTTCGGTCCCTGTCATTGAAAACCGCTCTTTTGCTAGCTTTAGCATCGGTCAAACGAATGGGAGACTTACAGGCGCTCTCTGGGAGTGGATCTGACGAGATCATCCACGGGGCAGGATGGCGATCCATTTCTCGCCAGAGTCCACTCCACGAAGGCAGCGAATTCTGCTCGAAGACTATCTTCGGACAACGGCGCTCTGCACGCGGGGTTCAGGATAGCGTCATAGAAAGCGCAGAGCGTGTTCTCATGCCCCTATAGCAGGCCAGTCGGTGGGCAGAAACAACTTTGTTGTCCGTTTTCTGAGGGGGGCTAGGAGGTTGAATCCGCCCCGTCCCCTCACTGTCCCTACGTGGGACCTGCCCACTGTTCTGGGGGCCCTGAAGGGTCCTCCCTTTGAGCCGCTGCAGTTTGTTGACCTTCGGTCCCTGTCATTGAAAACCGCTCTTTTGCTAGCTTTAGCATCGGTCAAACGAATGGGAGACTTACAGGCGCTCTCTGTGAGCCCTACCTGCCTGGAGTTTGGCCTGGCATCTCTAAGGTCGTCCTGAAACCGAGGCATGATTATATACCTAAGGTGCTCTCTACTCCATTAAGGGCACAGGTCATTACACTCTCTGCGCTTTCTCCCTCAGAAGAGGACCAGGAGTTGAATTTACTCTGCCCCGTCAGGGTGCTGAAAGTTTCCATCGAGTGTTCCGCCCTGTTTAGGCAGTCTGAACAGCTCTTTGTTTGCTTCGGTGGCCGCACTAAAGGGCGTCCGGTCACGAAGCAGAGACTTTCTAAGTGGATAGTTGACGCTATTATGCTAGCCTACACTTCCTTGGGCCTGCAATACCCCATTGGAGTACGAGCCCATTCAACTAGATGCGTCGCCTCTTCTTGGGCACGGTCTAGCATCGTGTCCATTGTGGAAATTTGTGTGGTGGCTGGTTGGGCCTCACCGTCCACATTTGCTAGGTTTTATAACCTGGACATCCCTGCCTTGCAGGCTAGGGTTCTTTCTGCATAACTGGCATGCACCTGCATACCCAGTACTGCTCTGAGCAGGAGTTTGGCGTAACATGCTCAAACCCAGCAGAGGCTTTACTTGTGTGCTCTTGGCCCTCATGGGTGCCGGAGCTGTGCAAGTCTTCTGGAATGATCACTCAGGCCAGGTGTGACCTCTGTGAGCTTAGCCCGTTCGCCTTGGTAGGTGTTTACTATTCTTGTCCCCTTGGGCCCTGAGGTGCCTAGGGCAAGGTTACACTTGTAGTCGTTCCTCTGCCATAGCATGGCGTGATTGTACTGGTTCCAATAGCATATTAGCAGACGCAGTACGAGTGATGTATCGATAGGGAACGTACTCGGTTACAAACGTAACCTCGGTTCCCTGAGATACGGGAACAAGTACTGCGTTGCTAGCTATGCTATGCAGCTGCACGACTCAGTCATCGTTTTAGTCTAAGTAACCTGAATCCTATAGCGAAGTGCCCGCTTATATAGCCAGATGGCCCTGCCCATTCTGGCGGGCTTTATGGCCATAGGAACCAATGGTCATGCAGTTACACTGCGTTATTGGAAAAGGCTTCAATTCAGGAGAAAAAATGACTTTTTCCCATAGCGTCTTAGTAGATGCAGTACTCGTTCCCGTATCTCAGGTAACTGAGGTAACCGAGTATGTTTTCTCCTTGAATTTATGAAAAGTACTCATATATATATATATATATTATGGATGTTTTAGTGTACTGTTTGTTCTCTCAAAATAAAATTATTTGTAAAATGTACAGTTTCTTTTGGAAATGTTCATGTTTTTTGGAAATAGTACAATAAAATAAAAAATAAATAAGAAACTTATATCAAGGATTTATATTTTAGAAATTAAAACTAATAAAACAGTCTTTTCTCTTATGATATTTCGTAAAATGATAATCATCAGACAACCTCCTTTTATTTATTAAAACGGGAATAATGAACATGTATTGAAGTTTTGTTCAGCAATACAAACACTTCTGTAATTATGCTAAATATGAAAACAAAATCTGGTCTTTTTTTAACTTACCGAAAGCACATTTTTAGAGATAAATCAAAAATGTATTCAAAACCTTTATGAATTAATTTTTGATTTATCTCTAAAAATGTGCTTTCAGTAAGTTAAAAAAGACCAGTTAAAATAAACACGTCTTATACTGTATATATATATATATATAGACTACATACACGCTGTAATGCATAAACATTTCTATTACTCTGTAATTAGTAACATCTTCAATTTCAACGTCTAACTAAATGTTAGCTTTATAACGGGTCTGGTTCTTACCTTTGCGTTGCGTATGACCCGCTGCGTAATGAATCTAGACAATCTATTATGCGCTTTTCCTCCTGTCTTTTTCGAAACAGAAAGTTGGACCGTAATGACTAAAGCGTTCTCCGGATCGTAACGTTAAGTGCAATGTAGGTACGCCAGATGCGTTTTCGGTGAAGTGGTCATCCAAGACGCATTACCTTTACAGCTGGTATTATCACGCGTTTAAAAATCCGTTTTTTTCCCTGTGGCCGCTGGTCTTTTTTCGTTACACTTCAACTACATCACTTTCACTTTCGGTTAAGATGAAATAGAGCGGGGGTGGGATGTCTGCAAAGCTAGATAAGATTAAGATGTACAGATATGAAAGTTCGAGGCAGCTTGCAGATTCTTAAATTTGGGTCTGTTAACCTGTCGTTAATATAAGAGATGTGTCATAAGGACTAGCCTATTTTTATTATAGGCATTTAACAATGGTCTTTAGTAATTTTTGGTACCCCGGCTGAATATAGACAAAAAGCAGGAACAATTGGCTAAAGTCCTCAGGGTTTGATCAAGCACGGGGGTGAGGAAATATTTTTAGATTTTATTATTATGTACATTTAAAACGTTAAATCAGCGCGTGCCGCGCTCGTCTCCTCTCATGAGAGTTTGTCATTAGTGGAAAACTTAGTGGAGCGCATCACGCGAGTGTGTGAAGACTGAAGAGAAACAGTGAGATATGAAAATAAGTTCATTTATTATGCTGCTCTTCCTATTTGTCCCGGTTTCCTCCCGCCGGCGTATGGGCTCAGCTGTCAAGCCCAGCGGGAAGCGCCATACGTCAAGCCGAGGGGCTCTTGTTCACGGATACTTCTGCCCTCTTCTGGTCAGAGTAGACGTGATTCTGACCCTCTAAGCTGATTTTCATGGATGTAAAAGTAGGCTACTCAAAAATTATACTCAAGTGAAAGTACAGATACTTTAAAAGTAACTCTAAAAACTAAAAATAGGCTATCTAGCAAAAATATAGCTACTTTAGTCAGGGGCGGGCTTAGTGATTTGGGGGCCCTAAGCAAATTCCAGATATGGGCCCCAACATAATAACTATGTGTGATCTTTTATGCCTAACCCTTATTTTGTAACCCTCTCTCTCTCTGTCATAGGTTATAGTTTATTTACCCCTTCACAACTTAAGTAAATTAGACTACCTTATTCTTCGGATCACAAAAGAAGACATTATTAAAAACAAGGCTTGCGCTTGTCCATTTAATGAATTGTAAACTTCTTTTTACAAAACGGATTCAAATGTCATAAAATTATCCCATGCAACTCGTTCCGTATTCCAAGTGTTCTTAAGGTATACGGTAGGGTTTGCTTAGAAACCAACCAAAAATGTAATCTATTATTGAGCGAAAATCTCCAGTCATCACATTCGTGCAGCAGTTCGCGCCGGCGCGCCTAGGGAAAGCACACAAGAGAGTCATTTTGAAACCTCAAGACAAATCAAATCATGACAAGAAACATGGTTCTTTCTTCTCTGATGTTAATATATCCGTTCTGAGACACTCAGACAGGATTATACAGACTAGAAAGTGCGCAAAGAGCGCTTCCTCTATAATCACCAAACACTGCAATCTCACAACGTTCCGTTAATCAATAAAGCTCTCTGCACTGCAAAATGAATCTCTTATTTTCATTGTAACTGCACATTTTCATAATGAGAAGATTCGCGAGCTTGCAGAACTCAGCGCTTAAAAAAACAAGGCGTTCTGAGTGGTAAGTGAACATTTTACGCTCTCCATAACACAAATACACACCAAATATATTGCTAAATATGTTTCGCCAATATCAGATGGGGCCCCCTGACTCCCCGGGCCCTAAGCGGCCGCTTACCTCGCTTATTGGTTAAGTTCGCCCCTGACTTGAGTAAACGTCAAAAACGTCAAGGCTACTTGAGTTTAAAAAAAAACAAGTGCATTCTTGATTCATAATGTTGAGTCATCTTCTCAATGCAAAGTGAAATTGCTTAAAAATATACTGAATAAAATGTTTTGTCAGACAGACAGGTTTGGTTAAAGGGAGAAATTAAAAAAAAACCCGCAATGGCTGTAGGTCAAAACATCTACAGTATCTAGACAACAACAATTAAAATGCAGCAAAGTGTAACAAACAAAATACAGCTCTTAAAGGGAGACCCCATCCTTTACACCCTCATGCCATCCCATATGTATATGACTTTCTTTATTCAGATGAACACAAACTAAGAGTTTTAGAAAAAAATCTCTCTGCACATAATGCAATTGTACAGGTTGTCCAAAGATAACGCTTAAAAAAACTACTCAACTATTCAATTCAATTCAAGTTTATTTGTATAGTGCTTTTCACGACACAACTCGTTGCAAAGCAGCTTTACAGAAAATGTTTAAAAGTAATGCATTACTTTACTAGTTACTTAAAAAAGTAATCTGATTACGTAACTCGCGTTACTTGTAATGCGTTACCCCCAACACTGACAGTAACCGATACAAACACTGTTGATGAATCAATGTCTTCTTAAGCTAAATGTGTAAGAAAAAATACTACTACTAATATATCTATAACTTCTGTTTTAGCTTCTGTTTACTCATGAAAAATGGGGGCAAAAACAAAAGTTTTGCGTTTATAATTTTGTTCAGTGTATTTAGGAGTAGATTATTAGTTGTGGCTATGGCAGAAATGTACAGTAAAAAGCATGCAGTTAGTTACAAATTGTAATCAAACAAACGGTGAACACTATTAACTGCAATGATTATATGTTGCGATTAAACTTTCAACTACACAGCAAAGACAACTATGGCATCGTGAAGCACCTTTATTTTTAAGAGTGTAGTTAGAATAAAGTACAAATACCCCAAAATCAAGTACAGGAATCAAGTAAAATTACTCAAGTATTTTACATCCCTGGTGATTTCTGCCCTTTTCTGGTAAAATAGCAGACCTATTAATAAAATATTGCTATATGGTTTGACACACTTTGTGTTTTATTTACTTACAGGTGGCGTTGAGTGTCAAAGTGACCACAGCATTCAGACAGTCCAAATAATCCTTCAGGACACGTCTGAGGTGTGTACGAACCTGAGAAAGACTGATTGCTTAACAGATCTGACCTGTTAATGTGATACCAAGATATGACCTCTGGTGACCTCAGCACAACATCACTGTTGTGAGACTCAAATTCATAGTATAATGTATTATATGATGTAACCCAGCAGGCACAGGACGTCAGTATAACTGATGTTCAGGGTAACGTCAGTATTTGACGCCAATTTGATGTTGGATTTTGGTTACACAACCTATAAAACAACAAACATCAATGTCAGCCGATGTCGGTATTGGACATCAAATTAGCATTGACATTAGATGTTGAGTTGACATTGGATTTTGGTCACCCGACATCGCAACCCAAATTGAACCAAATATCAACGTCTTACGACATTGTGTGCCTGCTGTAATTGTATTAAAAATCCCACAGACTTACATTGATAGAGCCATAAAGACTCGAATATCACTGGGTGAAGGATAGTTTTCGTGCCAGACAGGAAGTAAACAAAGAACAACACTCTTAAAACTCAGAACACCTTAGAAACGGCGTAGTATTATCCTAGCAACCACACACACTCTAGAATCTTTGGGCCAGGTTGTTTATTTATTTCAAAATAAAATGTGTACTTCTTTCCGTTACATTCATTTAATCCATTTTAAATCAAGTTTGGCATTTGACA
The DNA here is from genome assembly GCF_001515645.1 of Sinocyclocheilus grahami. Taxonomy (NCBI): domain Eukaryota; kingdom Metazoa; phylum Chordata; class Actinopteri; order Cypriniformes; family Cyprinidae; genus Sinocyclocheilus; species Sinocyclocheilus grahami. The sequence continues at coordinate 145,137 of NW_015506314.1, read as the reverse complement.
TTTTTTATTCTTATTTTTGAATTTCATTTTTTAGATATATTAATTCATTTTTTAATCTATTCATTATATTTATCTTATTATTTGTCATTTTTGTCTATTTAAATGTAACCTTAATTCATTTGATTTCATGTTATTTGTTTATTATCCTTTAGCTCATATGCCTGTGTAAAATAGGCTACATTAAATCTCCCCTGTATAAATATATATATATATATATATATATATATACCTGGCAGATGAAATGTAAATGATTTTAAAAGGGATCCAACAGTCCTTGGGACATTTTTAACGGCGTTTGCTGAATATTACACAACTAAAATACAAAGTCATTTAATAAAGCCTGCTGGACAGTGAGTTTTCTCCTCTGAGGAGATGCACTTGTGTCTGATTATAGCTCATTAGACTTAAACTGTGACTCATTTCCCTTTGCTAACACCATTTCTTTGTTTATCTTCCTTCTATAATGTAGCATAAACCCTAAACTGCAGCCCATAAAATAACCATCAGGAGAAAATATTGATATATTATTTACATTCACGCATTCGGCATTATGCATTTCTTGGGAATCGAACCCATGACCTTGCGGTTGTGAGCTCTATTTGCTTTCCATGTCCTTCGGCATGACCTCACGGGAGTTATAAACAACTATAAGAGTAAACAGATTCACACTTCTGATGTCAGAACTGTTTACCTACGTGCCTCTTTTCCCGTTTCTAATGAGCTTAAAGCATTAAGCTCCTCGCGTCTACCTGACCGCACACATGGGTATCTATTTCTCATCCTATTGATGCAATCTGGTGTTTTCCCTTCAGGATCTGACGTGTCTCGAGAGTCAGTCGTGGCTCTTATAAAGAGGCCTGCTCAAGCGTCCATGCATTGATCACGACAGTCAGCTGCGCTCAAAGACTTCTCGTCTCTATCTAAGCAGACATGGAGCCCATCAGCCAAACGATGAGCGTGAGTGTCTCAGACGGGGTTTACCCCCGCAGGCCGGTGTGTTTGATGCCGAGAGGAGCCTCCTCTCATTTCGTCGGGAGCACCATTGTGATTATGTCCTCGTACGCCGTTGCAACTCTGGCCATGAACTGTGGCAAAAAGATCCAGGAGGAGAGATTGAAATCTTCTGAAAACTGACGCTGAGTGCCTCATCAGACACTGCTGTTATTTGCTACAGACATGCACCTTGGAGAGTCTTTCTGCACTGAAAAGTTCACCGCACTTTGGCAGCGTACTTGTCCTCAAGGTGTCGGGTCATACATCTATGCAAACTTCGAAGAGATGTTTTTCACCGTGATCCTGCCGAACAAAGAAGCCAAGAACAGAGAAATAGACACGATTGTCTGCATCAGCCGTCATGTGAGTCTACCAGAGGAGTATTGAGTATCAGTTCATCTCAAGACTCTGGAAAGCTAACCGAAATGAGGCCTATGGGAGCAGATTTTATAGGCTTTTAAAGATAATTCCATTTTTTATTAAGCTTGTGTTTGTTTTATTCCAATAGTGAAGCACTGGGATACATAGACAGTTTTATCAAATCAAGTGTCATTTGCTCATTGCAGTGTACCGAATTTATTAAAATGTTTTAATACGTTGTGTAAAGAAGCTTGATTGACTTTGCTTTGCACTTCATAGAGCATCTAATATAATTTCACATGATGACAGACCTTCACATAAGCAAACATTCTGTTGCGTTCAGAAGTCAGTAATTTAATAACTACACTCTAAAAAATGCTGGGTTAAATACAACCCAGTGCTGGGTAAAATAGGGACAAACCCAGCAATTGGGTTGTTTTGACCCAGCGGTTGGGTTACTACCCAGAAGGTTGGGTTAAACATTTAAACATTTAACCCAACCGCTGGGTCAAAACAGCCCAATTACTGGGTTTGTCCTTATTTTACCCAGCACTGGGTTGTATTTAACCCAGCATTTTTTAGAGTGTAATATCGTGATTCATTTGCATGTTACAAGAGCAGACCGTTATTTTTTTTTCAACAGTGCAGATACATTCAGAATAAAAAGTAGATTTTCCTTTTAAGTAAATCCGAGTGGTATTTACATGTGCAAAACTCACCGCCAAGGCCTGTCCTCAAAAAGAAAATGGTCTAATTCTATGAGAAAAGTGATGTCCACGCCATAAACACAGTGATAACGGCACAGAGGAATGATATTGCTAAAATTACTTTCAGAACATTTCTAGGGAAATCTAGGTGGTTTTAAGCACATATTTGCCGGCTGTTCTGATTGGTTGCTAATTTGAATAAAACAATCGTCTGATAACTTGGTAAAGAAACAACACTCATGATTTCTTTATTTTAATGCTATTTGTTTTAATAATATTTAGTGTAAGAGGTTTGGCCTTTTATTCCACAGAGAGACACTTTTAATTCTGATCCCCGATCTGTCATTAAGAGAAATAATCATGAATGCCCTTGAGCGACCTGATATGCTTTGCTGCACTTCCTGTGCCCATCACTAGATGGAGAGCTGCTATACACAGCTACAGCCGAATGTCTGAAGTCTTCCAGCAGAGGGCGCTCTAATGATGAGAAAAACAGGCATGTGTATTAACCTGATGAAGTGAAGAAACTCTATGCACAAATATCAAACAATTTCGCATTTTTGAGATCCTGCATGGGCTAGTTCATAATTTACGCACGATAATTGCAATAGCATTCAACTTAAAGTTATTTACAGATTAGTGTGATTAAGCAAACATGTGTGAACGAGAAAATAAAGCGAAATAAACCGTGACAAAAGTTCGATACTCGCGCTGACTGACGCACAGCCAAAGAGCTGGCACAGAAAGCCTGTCACACTGGCATGAACGATCAAATACACATGAAGTTATGTCTTAATGCTCATCTTGGTGAGTATTCATGTAAACAGTCAGTTAAGTCTCAAGCAAATGTAAATATGTGGGAGAAAAATGGATCAATATATTGGATCCGCATTAGGTCTTAAAGTGACAGTAGCCTAATTCACCTGTGGCTGTCTGTACTTAATGTTTTAACAAAAAACAAAAGGGTGATCGATTACTTGCCTTTCTTGACCGTATGAAGACGGAATAAGCAGCAAAACAAGCCTTCAGCGTCTGCTGAGAGAAAATACCATCTCTCACGATTAGTATCTGTTTACTGCAAATGGCTTCTTTTCAGTATTATAAATATGTCATATTCAACCAAATATATCAGACAAACAGATCAACTGGCTTTTGAGATTATTAGACACTTTTACATCCACATTATGGTACCAGTCAGAGACTATTAGTTTCTTTTTAATATTTAGAATTTTATCGACATCAAAATTCACGTTTAATTCAACGTGTTGCTGTTTCTTTGTAATTGTTTGTGAAATATCCATTTCTAAGTAATATGCCATATTATTTCAGTGTACTTAATGTTTATTTTATTTTTCAGTTTATAATTTTATATAGCTGAAATAAAATCAGTTTGAGTTTTTTTCTATATTTTAATTTATATGCTTCCAAATAACCTTTTTTATGGTTTTGGTTTTAATGTTATAACCCTGCAATGTATATGCATTATGTTGTTTTAGTGAACTTTGAGTAGTATTTCATAAAAGTAATATTCATTTCATTTCTCTGTGCATAATTGTACATTTTATGCACTTGCAATTTATTCCAACAGTTAAACGAACAAATGAGACTTTAAACCAGCTAGAATACGTTCATGTTGACATGCTTGTAATGGGACAAGAAGCTTAGGCGTCCCAATTTACCCGCTGTCCCAGATTATCCTAATTCCCCCTGGATTGACATCCAGTAACTGTCATCAACTGTACCGGGACAGGTTTTTGGAAGATAAAATGTCAGAAAACGCAGACGGCAGGTGCAGAGAGTGACTCAGTAGCAAGGAAACAAGGTCAAATGAAATAAAGCATCTGTATTGTTATTATTAGAATGCATTATCAAGGTGTCTTGGTTTTGATTCTGTTTATATTAGGTCGTTATTGCTTTTATTGTGTTTCTTTGATAACTACACTCACTAAGATCAAACTGATGACAAATGTGTGTGTGTGTGTGTGTGTGTGTGTGTGTGTGAGTGGGAGAGAGAGAGAGAGAGAGAGCCAGAGAGGGAGGGGCGTTGTCATCGAGATGTCCTTCATCTACAGCTCCGGGAGAAGAGTGTGTGGATCAGAGCGAGAGCATCCGACGCTCACAGCAGCCACTACACGCCTCCAGTATCAGGTATGAAGCAGTTTTATGGACATACAAACAGTCATTTGTGCTTTGGAAGAGCCAACTCTGACATAAGGGTGTTTGTTGTGTGTAGTGGAGTAAATCGGTCTGTGACTGTCATCCTCTTAGGCTGGACACAGTTAAGGACATTAACATGAGCAGCACAGGAAGACTGAAAGTAGTCAGCTAGAAATTTCATTTTCATTATCATGATGCTTTCTATTAGGATTCATTCAACTTATCAAACTTTATGTGTTGAACTGAACCTTTCCGTTACTGTAATGGTGATTAAAACTCAATTGAAAGTTTCTGTAGATCATGATGTGACGTATTTTATTGAGCAAACAAAACAGCAAGATTTAAACTGGGCCTAAACTTAAACTCATGTGCAGTGTTTACAGACTGCTGGATTCATTAGTTTTAGTTTTTATTTTATTGTGTTTTATTTTCATTATTAATGAATGCTTATTATAATCTTAAAGGAAGAACAACAAAACTCCTATAAGAATCAAATAAGATCGTGCTAAATGAACAAATTCTTACTTTTAATATTCAGAATTTCAGTTTATCCAGCAGGATTTTATTTTAGTTTATTAATTTCATGCTTATTACAATCCTAAAGAAAGAACAAGACGACTCGTCTGAGAATCGGACAAGATTCTGCTGCATAAACAAATTCTTAATTTTCAGTCTATATTTTCAGAAATATATTTTCTGTTTATCCAGCAGGAATTATGTGATTTGTGGAACTTGGAAGATTCTCATTTGATTCCATTAGAACTGATTCCAAATCCTGACAGTATTATGACAGAAATTACTCTAAAATTGCTTGATGATTTATA